>NW_024100846.1:300000-552648 GCF_016161935.1 Mauremys reevesii
ATCTGAACTCGGATCCACTGACCATGTTGACAGGAAAAGCCCTGCGAACTTTTGAATTTCATTTCCTGTTTGCCCAGCATGGAGCGCTGATCAGCACAGGTGAACATGAAGTCCCAGAATCAAAAGAGAGCTCCAGCATGGACCGTAGGGGAGATACTGAAGCTGATCTCTGTATGGGGAGCTGAATCTATTCTATCAGAACTCTGTTCCAAAAGACAAAATGCCAAAACATTTGAAAACATCTCCAAAACTATGATGGACAGAGGCCACAACAGGGACTCAACACAGTGCTGAAACTTAAGGAGCTGAGACAAGCGTACCAGAAAGCCAAAGAATGAAATGGACGCTCATGGAGGGGGGGGGGCGACTGCCGATTGTAGCTATCCCACAGTTCCTGCACTCTCCGAAAACCATTTGAATTCTTGGCTGGGTTCCCAAAGCCTGAAGTGTCAAAAACATTGTTGTGGGTGGTTCAGGGTATATGTCATCGCCCCCCCTCCCCCTTAAGCAAAGGGAAAGAAATCATTTCTCGCCTTTTTTCAATGTCCCCGTATGTCTACTGGATGCTGCTGGCAGATGTGGTGCTGCAGCGCTACACAGCAGCATCCCCTTCCCTTCTCTTCCCTTGCGGACGGCAGACGGTACAGTAGGACTGGTATTCGTCATCGTCGTCCCGTGAGTGCTCCTGGCCGGCCTCGGTGAGGTCAGCCAAGGGTGCCTGGGCAAAAATGGGAATGAGTCCCAGGTCATTCTCTTCTTTAAGCTTTGTCTAATGGAGATTCAGTCCTGCCTGGAATATCATAGTAGCTGGAGACTACCCTCCCTTCCCCCCTTTGAGCTCTACTTGCAGAGGCAATAAAGTCAGTGTTGTTTCAAATTCATGCATTCTTTATTACTTCATCACACAAATGGGGGATTAATAAATTAATTAATAAAATAAACCATAAAATAATTAGGAAAAGAAAGTCAGGATTTTGAAAAACGATTAAAAGGTTACAAAATTTTTACACTTCAGCTGACAGCCATTGGTTCTTGTTGTGCCATTTTTGGCTAGATCGAATTAGCCCTGCCCCGTGAAATCCGATCTCCCTGTCCTGCTGGACCCCCCAGCCAGGAGAACCCAGTAGGGGCCTCCTAGCTGTTTCTCTGCCTGGCTGGGGACAGGACTTCCTCTCCGTGGGGATATCAGACGCACTTGCAGAGGCAATGCAGAAGTGAGTGTGCTGCATCAGCCCGGTGTTGGGCTCAGGGCTTTGGCCTTGGCAGCTTCTGCTCCAGTCACATCTCTGGGTGCCCGGACTCAGAGCTTCTGGCCCCCTGTGGCTGCAGCCAGGGCTGGGGCACTGGGCTCAGGACTTTCATGCTCTTCCGAACGCCTGACGGCACTCTGGGTACCTGGGCTCAGGGCTTCTGCCTGGCATCTGAAGTGAGAGCTCTGGGCTTCCCTTGCAGTTTTTTCTGGGGCTCAGGGGTCCATTTCTCTGAATGCCCCGAAAATGGTAGGAGCCGAGCTGTTCCCAAGTAATAGGTAGGAGCTGAGGTGCTACAACATGAAACCTCTCTGAGGCTCTTATCTGCTCCACAGGGACGTCTGTCTTCTCACTCAATTAGCAGTGGGAAAGGGGAAAACCCCAAGGAGGCTCCTCCTCGCGCTCACAGGCTGTCGGGGGCAGAGAATTCACCCCAAGGCCACGCTTGTGAGTCTGTATCATAACACGCATGCACAACAGCACTGCACAAAGTTTATAAACGTCACCTTAACTCTGATGGTTCCTAACGTTTAAAGGCCCCCAGGGGTGCAACTTGGAGCTGGGGTACCGCTGAGCTCTCTGTCTCCCCAGCCTGGGCTCCCTCTCACACTGCTGCTGGGAGAAGATGAAGCTCGCTCCCGTCCCTGCACTCACACAAACCTTTGCACAGGCAGGGACACACCCAGCTGCAGGGACCAGGAAGCTTCTCCCCAGCTCCCCAGCCTAGGTCCCCAGTGCTGCAGCGACTTGCCCTGGCCAAAAGCCTGACGGGATCACTTTATTACCCAGTCTGCTCCTCCCTCCAAGTGGAGAGGATCATGCACCAGTCTCTGGTCCTGAGCAGGTGCCCCAACCACATCTAGCAAAACGAAGAGTTTTAGGGGGAAATAGAACACACATTGATTAACTATGCAAAGATAGGCTTGAAGGGATTGTAAGCAATGAGCGCACAGCTCAATGCAGGTTACCCAAGAACTGAACCAAAAGAACCCTCTGCTTTGGCCTCAGCGGCAGATCTGGGGCGGTGAGAGCTGAATTCCAGACTCACTTTCCTGCTCAGCCGCAGCTCTTTCCCCCAGGTCTCTCCCCTCGCCGGCAGGCTCCGGAGCTCAGCGGCTGGCTCCAGCCACCGCAAAGAGTCCGAACCCTCCCTGCCCCCCAGAGCTGGGCACAAAGGGCCTAATGCAGATCTCTCCCCCATACAGACCCGGCTGGGGCAGCAGCAGCAGCCCAGGCACCCACCGGCCCCCCAGCAGCTCCCACACTCCAAATGCCCTGCACCGCACACACCCGCCGGCCTCACAGCTCCTCCCCACCCTCCCATGGTCTCATAGACTCATAGACTCGAAGGTCAGAAGGGACCATAATGATCATCTAGTCCCACCTCCTTCACAACGCAGGCCACACAATCTCACCCATCCACTTCTATAGCAAACCCCTAACCTATGTCTGACTTACTGAACTCCTCAAATTGTGCTTTGAAGACCTCAAGCTGCAGAGAATCCTCTAGCAAGTGACCAGTGCCCCATGCTGCAGAGGAAGGCGAGAAACCTCCAGGGCCTCTGCCAATCTGCCCTGGAGGAAAATTCCTTTCCGACCCCAAAGATGCTGATCACTTAAACCCTTAGCATGTGGGCAAGACTCACCAGCCAGCACCCACGAGAGAATTCTCTGCAGTAACTCACATCCCAACCCATCTAACATCCCATCCAGACCACTGGGCATACTTACCTGCTGAGAATCAAAGATCAATTGCCAAATTCATTGCCAAAATTAGGCTAGCCCATCATACCATCCCCTCCATAAACGTATTAAGCGTAGTCTTGAAGCCAGATATGTCTTTTGCCCCCAATACTCCCCTTGGAAGGCAAGTCTAAACTCCCTAGTGTCCACTTGATTGCCACTGGTTCTTCTTCTTCTGCACAGCATCGCTCGTGGAGAACAGGGACCTGCACATCTACAGTCGTACTCTATCTTTGTTTCAAGAATGAAAACAAACTACCGCCTCAGAGGACCAGAACGGATTTCAGCTGATGGACAGCTTTCCTCAGTGTTTGTACATTTTAACAGGAAGATATTGAATGATGAAATTCATTTCACGTCCCCGTTCAGCGGAACTCCTGAACATACAGGAGATGGATATGAAAATATAGATCACTTAAAAAAGAGGACATGTAAGAGAGCAGCTGGACTTGAACTAGAAACCTCTCGATCCACCCTCAAATGCACCACCACTGAGTTCCCTGAGGCAGCTGAGTGTTGGAGCCAGTGATCTTGAAGAGTATGAAGGGGACACTTATTTCAAAGAGCTTCTCTTCCATTCCCAGACATGAGTGGTTTTAAAAATGGAGTTTCATTACATTTTCTATGTGCATGTAAACACCACAGCTTGCACAATCCCCACAACTGCTCAGTCTCACCAGAGCACAATAACTTTGGAGGCCCCACACCCAGCTACCCAGCTCTGCGGCCTTTAACCTCTTCAGCAGTTCTCCAATGCCTTAAAGCCACAGGGCACAGCATGGAATTTGACCCCATTAATCCTAAATCAATTTGGATGAAAAATCTTTGCAAAAATATTTCGTTTTCCAAACCAAAAGCATCTCCCGTTTGTGGCGTCCCCTTAAACTGTCTCTTCGCACAAAGAGGAGACATTTCAATTTGGAAACGAGATAAGATGCTTCAGTCAGGGTAAGCAGTTGCTCCCCTTCATGATTGAAAGATCATAAAATGCCAGTAAAATTGACTTTCAGCCCTTACACAGCAGACCCCACTGACGGCATCTCCCCGGGACCAGGTGGAGCCAGCTCACCTTATCAAACCTTCCCATACCCGGGGGAACGGGAAAGTGCGAAGCTGCAGCGCCACCTAGCGGCCACAGGACAAATCGCCGGCTGCTGCACCTGTGGGCACTGGGAGTTCGCTTAACATGGAAAGCTGCCTAATGCAAGGTTGGCAAAACGGGGGTCTGCTGCACTACATCATCATCTGCAATGACTCAACCCGATAGGACACCTCCTGTGCTACGCTGCTACTAGTGACCCTCTCAAACAGGTCCCCACAGCTCCCCAGCCTCCCCCCACCAGGAGGCAGCTAGGAGAGGCTTGTTACACTGCTCTACAGCCAAAATGCTTCTGAAATAAATGGAGTCCAACTTTACTAATTTTGGGTCACTGAGAACGAAAATGATGCTTAAAATTCTTGATTGGCTCTAGTTTTCAAGATATGCTATTGAGTCAGTATTTATGACCTTTGACTTGGGAATGGTGGAGGATAAGTGAGTTATGAAGGGACGGGATCTCAATTTAAACCAGTAATGACTATAATACATCTTTGACTGGATCTATGAATAAATCTATGAATGGCTTTGGACAGTACTTGCTTTTTAGGCAAAACAATGAAGGATACAATCTGAAGCTGGTATTGCCTCATACATGATATGAATTGCATCATGTTATTCCTAGAAGTCATGGATGATGCAATCATAATGAAGCTGAACCAATTGCCCTATATCAGCTCTAGAAATCATACAGTGTCTTGCTCTCTTATTTGTCAGTGTTTGATTTTGCAAAGGGACCCATTTCTCTTTAGCCAAAGTGAGCAGAGATGCCTCGTACTTGTGTGAACAGTGCAGATAACTTGTGCTAGATAGTGCAGATAACTTGTGTCAGAAAGTTGGCAACCTCAGATCCATGGGAAACAACTCAAACACCCAACGAGTCTGGCCAGGGGCAGGACATCAGCTTTGAGGGGAGGGGTGGGTGTGGCAGTGACATCACAAAGGCATTTTGCAGGAACTCGGCCTATTGGGCAAAGGTGTTGGGGAGGGTGACCTCACAGAGAGACCCCGACATCAGCCGGGCAGGACAGAGGTGCAGGGCCAGGCCAGTCTCTGAGACCTCCCGGCTTTGCTGCCGCAAGTCACCTTCGCGAGGTCTCTCCTCGAGGGCTGAGAGAGAATTAGGATTCAGAGTTGTGAGCATGAGGAGGAACCTCTGTGGAGTTTTCTCCTTTCCTACCACTGATTGTGCCGAAAACAAACTTCCCTTTGAGAAGGTAAGAGGCTCAGAGAGGTTTGGAACCTGTTCCGTCTGATCCACCTGGCGCAGGCAGCATTCTAGGCCCAGACAGCACTGGCTTCAGGTGGCAGAATTTGATTTCCTCCCTAGGTTTTGATGATTGGAATCCCTGGGGACATTGGGGTGTATCCTTTTTGGTTTATCTTTTCCTCTTTCCTCCCTCCTTTCTCCTCTTCTCTTGCTTCTTTTTTCCCTTTTCCAGCTTCCCTCCCTCTACCTAGGAGGGATGGGTCTGGAGTGCGGGCAGGGGAGGGGTATTGGTCTCATTGTGGGAGGTCCTCACCAAGAGGTGGGTCTGGGTTTGAGAGTGATCCCCTCTGATGGTGTCCTGGGCCGTCCTTTGGGACATCTGGTGAGACCCCTCAGCCTCCTGCCCCTCAGAGTCTCAGTGCTGATTGGCTGAGCAGGGGGCTATCGACACCAAGGAGACTCAGGTCAGTTTGGTCTCTTTTCAAATCAGGCAAATAAGTCACAACCAATCCAATGTATGGAATTAATCTTGCTGCTTCTCTCCATTAATTGTCTCTTGGCAGGTCATGATTTTCAGTAATGTCCTAGGTCTTCTAAAATACTTGCTGAATAATTACTATGAACCACTGTTGGTCTCTAGCTCACTTGAGGGCACTTTATTCTGATCACTCAATGTGTGAAATTCAAAATGTGAGAGAGGGGCTGAAAGTCAGGAGCAGTGTTTCCTCTAATTTGTTATGTCCATGTGTGGAATGAATTTTGTTTTGGGCACAAATATGGAGGTGAGGTGTGACACATCACCTGCATATTGCGCTCCTTACAAAATTCATTCTGCACATGGATGGTGTGGGGCAGGGGTGGGGCGGCAAGGTTTGGAGTGTGGAGAGGCTCGGGGTTGGGGCGCAGTTATGTGCGGGCTCCGGCTGGGGGTGCAGGCTCTGGAGTGGGGCTAGCAATGAGGGTCTCAGCATTGGAGGAGAGGTTCGGGGCGCAGGGGGTGAGGGCTCTGGGGTGTTGCTGGGAATGAGGAGATTGGGAGCAGGTTGCCCCAGGGAGAAAGAACTGCCCCCTCCAGCCCTCTCTCCCCACAGCAGCTCAGGGCCAGATGAGAGGGCACCTGTCTCCAAGCCACAGCAGCGCCGGTGGGGCTGGGTTGGGACTGAGGGAGGCGACAGGATTTATTTTTCCGAAGTCAAAAGGAGGAAGGGATGGAGTTATGCTTCAGTTTTTACCTCATAAACTTATTCCTGTCTAACCTACAGGACACTATGGGAATAAGACACTATGTCATGTGGTGACATCACAAGAGCAGAGGATGTGAGAACTACAGCAACTGAGAGGGTGGGGGATTTAGAGTCGGATTGTTTCAAATGCTGCATTTGTCGGCTGACATTTAACAGCAACGCTTAGCTAACACAATGGAGAAAGGAATTCTCTGCTAAAGATTCAACCTGCCCCTTTGGCCAACTCCACCCCTTCCCTGACCGGAGTGTGCTCAGAACACCTCTCCGCCAGCCTCCCCACAACCCCACAGCTGGGCACCCAGCACAAAGCACGGGAGAGGGTTGCTTGGCTTGTTTTACTTTTTACTTTTCAAAAGGCTTTTTAAAAAGCATTTTCTGCCCCTGTTCCCCATGGTGAGGAAGCAGATGGTTAGTTAAACAAAAGTTAAACAAAAGTTAAAAGGTAGAGTGACTAAAATGAAATCCCTGCAAGTTGCATGGGCCCTTTTTAAAGACACCATAATAGAGGCCCAACTTCAATGTATACCCCAAATTAAGAAACACAGTAAAAGAACTAAAAAAGAGCCATCGTGGCTTAACAACCATGTAAAAGAAGCAGTGAGAGATAAAAGACTTCCGTTAAAAGTGGACGTCAAATCCTAGTGAGGCAAATAGAAAGGAGCATAAACACTGCCAACTTAAGTGCAAGAGTGTAATAAGAAAAGCCAAAGAGGAGTTTGAAGAACGGCTAGCCAAAAACTCCAAAGGTAATAACAAAATGTTTTTTAAGTACATCAGAAGCAGGAAGCCTGCTAAACAACCAGTGGGGCCCCTTGACGATCAAAATACAAAAGGAGCGCTTAAAGACGATAAAGTCATTGCGGAGAATCTAAATGAATTCTTTGCTTCAGTCTTCACGGCTGAGGATGTTAGGGAGATTCCCAAACCTGAGCTGGCTTTTGTAGGTGACAAATCTGAGGAACTGTCACAGATTGAAGTGTCACTAGAGGAGGTTTTGGAATTAATTGATAAACTCAACATTAACAAGTCACCGGGACCAAATGGCATTCACCCAAGAGTTCTGAAAGAACTCAAATGTGAAGTTGCGGAACTATTAACTAAGGTTTGTAACCTGTCCTTTAAATCGGCTTCAGTACCCAATGATTGGAAGTTAGCTAATGTAACGCCAATATTTAAAAAGGGCTCTAGAGGTGATCCCGGCAATTACAGACCGGTAAGTCTAATGTCGGTACGGGGCAAATTAGTTGAAACAATAGTTAAGAATAAAATTGTCAGACACATAGAAAAACATAAATTATTGAGCAGTAGTCAACATGGTTTCTGTAAAGGGAAATCGTGTCTTACTAATCTATTACAGTTCTTTGAAGGGGTCAACAAACATGGAAAAGGGTGATCCAGTGGACATAGTGTACTTGGATTTCCTGAAAGCCTTTGACAAGGTCCCTCACCAAAGGCTCTTACGTAAATTAAGTTGTCATGGGATAAAAGGGAAGGTCCTTTCATGGATTGAGAACTGGTTAAAAGACAGGGAACAAAGGGTAGGAATTAATGGTAAATTCTCAGAATGGAGAGGGGTAACTAGTGGTGTTCCCCAAGGGTCAGTCCTAGGACCAATCCTATTCAATTTATTCATAAATGATCTGGAGAAAGGGGTAAACAGTGAGGTGGCAAAGTTTACAGATGATACTAAACTACTCAAGATAGTTAAGCAGATTGTGAAGAACTTCAAAAAGCTCTCACAAAACTAAGTGATTGGGCAACAAAATGGCAAATGAAATTTAATGTGGATAAATGTAAAGTAATGCACATTGGGAAAAATAACCCCAAATATACATACAATATGATGGGGGCTAATTTAGCTACAACGTCAGGAAAAGATCTTGGAGTCATTGTGGATAGTTCTCTGAAGATGTCCACGCAGTGTGCAGAGGCGATCAAAAAGCAAACAGGATGTTAGGAATCGTTAAAAGGGGATAGAGAACAAGACGGAGAATATAGTATTGCCCTTATATAAATCCATGGTACGCCCACATCTCGAATACTGTATACAGATGTGGTCTCCTCACCTCAAAAAAGATATTCTAGCACTAGAAAAGGTTCAGAAAAGGGCAACTAATATGATTAGGGGTTTGGAGAGGGTCCCATATGAGGAAAGATTAAAGAGGCTAGGACTCTTCAGCTTGGAAAAGAGGAGACTAAGGGGGGATATGACAGAGGTATATAAAGTCATGAGTGACATTGAGAAAGTGGATAAGGAAAAGTTATTTACTTATTCCCATAATACAAGAACTAGAGGTCACCAAATGAAATTAATAGGCAGCAGGTTTAAAACAAATAAAAGGAAGTTCTTCTTCATGCAGCGCACAGTCAACTTGTGGAACTCCTTACCTGAGGAGGTTGTGAAGGCTAGGACTATAACAATGTTTAAAGGGAACTGGATAAATTCATGGTGGCTAAGTCCATAAATGGCTATTAGCGAGGATGGGTAAGAATGGTGTCCCTAGCCTCTGTTTGTCAGAGGATGGAGATGGATGGCAGGAGGAAGATCACTTGATCAATGCCTGTTAGGTTCACTCCTCTTGGGCACCTGGCATTGGCCACTGTCGGTAGACAGATACTGGGCTAGATGGACCTTTGGTCTGACCCGGTACGGCCTTTCTTATGTTCTTATGTTTTCCACTGCCCAGGAGACCCAGCCAGGAAGTGATGTGCTGGAGATATGTTGGGAAAAGGAACTGTCTGAATTGCCAAGGCAGGAAGCCAACAATCTACAGCAACATCATTAACCACAAACTCACTCTAAGCATGCTCCAGCCAGAAGGGAAATGGGCAGGGATTCTCGCTGTTCAGCCATGGCCACACATACAGAGATGCACAGCAGTGAGGGTGCTGGGCAAGCTGGTCTGAGCGAACAATTGGAAATGATCCTTCCGGCCACTGTCGGTAGACAGATACTGGGCTAGATGGACCTTTGGTCTGACCCGGTACGGCCTTTCTTATGTTCTTATGTTCTTATGAGTTTACTCCAGGGTGAGGAAAGAAAGGAGCCACCAACTCCCCAAAAAATCTCAGTGCCCCAGAGAAAAGCTGCCCCTGTTATTGGAACTAATGATGTGCTGGAGCTATGTTGGGAAAAGGGACTGTCTGAATTGCCAAGGCAGGAATTGAACAATCTATAGCAACATCATTAACCACAGACACACTCTAGCCATGCTCCAGCCAGTGGGGAAATGAGCAGGAATTCATAATGTCAACTATAAAAATGATACACATCTAGAAATAGCAGAATTATAATCAGCCAATCAGAACCTCTCCATAGACCCCTTACGCTACAACCTTTCTACAATATTGGCTACAAATAGGACAGCGGTCGCAACGGTAATCTATACGGTTACAGATTATGTCAATAATGTCACAGGAGGTGACACGGCATCAGTGAGACTGATACTGGAATAGCCTCCAGTTTTGGTGTCCTCCTTTGAAAAAGATGTGAAATTGGAACTGGGGCAGCAAAGAGCCACCTAATGTTCTGAGGGCTGTATAAAACTGCCTTCTAGTGAGCTATTGAAAGATCTCAACCTGTTTAGCTTATCAAAAGAAGATTGAAAGGTGACTTCATTAAAGTGTTGAATTGCCTTAATGGAGAGAAAATATTGGGTATTAAAGGGCTCTTGAATCAGGCAGAGAAAGGCCTAACAAGACCCAATGGCTGGAAGGTGAAAAGAGACAAATTCATATTATAACTAAGGCACAAATATTTAACAGTCAGGATAATTCACCACAGGAACAAGCTACCAAGGAAAGTGGTGGATTCTCCATCTCCTGATGTCATTTCATGAAGACAAGATGCCTTTCTAGAATGTGTTTTCCCCCAAAAATAGATCTTGTGTCCTACAGGAAGCCTGTGATATGCAGGGGGTCAGATTAGATGCTCTAATGGTCTCTTCTGGCCATAAAGTCGACTAATTTCTGAAAAACTGAGTGTAGCATTGGGAGCAGCGTCTGATGTTTTCCTGTCTAGCTGGCTTGCTGCCTAGAACAAACGCTCCTTGAGTGGGGTGATCCACAGGGAGTAGCTCAAACCTGCAAAGTGCCTGGCCAGGGGCAGGACATTAGCCCAGCAAGGGAGGGGGTGTGGCACTGACATCACAAAGGCCTTTTGCAGGACCTGAGCCTATTGGTGGGGAGGTGGTGACCTCACAGAGAGATGCTGACATCAGCCAGGCAGGACAGGGGCGAGGGGCAGGGGAAACCTCAGAGACCCCTGTGGCTTTGCTGCAGCAAGTCTCCTTCTCCAGGTCTCCTTCTCCTTCTCCAGGTCTCTCTTTGAGGACTGAGAGAGTATTCAGGTTCACGGACGTGAGCGCCAGGAGGAACCTCTTTTGAGTTTTCTCCTTCCCTTTTAGTGATTTTACTAGAAAACTGCCATCCCTGTTTAGAAGGTAAGAGCCTCCTCGAGGTCTGAAACCTGTTCAGTCTGATCCATCTGGTGACAGTTGAATTCTAGGCATGGAAAACACGAGCTTAAGGAGGCAGAATTTTATTTTGCACCTGGGATTTTGTCTCTTAGAATCACTGGGGACATAAGGGTTTGTCCTTTTTGATTCACCTCTTGCTCCATCCACTGTCTGATCCCTCTTTTCTCTTCGTCTCTTGCTTCCTTTGTCCTTTCTCCTGTTCCCCTCCCAAAATCAGGTTTTTTTCTCCCGCTGATAACAGCTCACGTTAACTGATCACTCTCGTTATAGTGTGTATGGCAACACCCATTTTTTTCACGTTCTCTGTGTGTATATATCTCTTCCTACTGAATTTTTAACTGCATGCATCCGATGAAGTGAGTTTTAGCCCACAAAAGCTTATGCTCAAATACATTTGTTAGTCTCTAAGGTGCCACATGTTCTCTTTGTTCTTTTTGCAGATAAATTAATGGAGGTTAAGTCCATCAATGGATATTAGCCAGGATGGGTAAGGAATGGTGTCCCTAGCCTCTGTTTGTCAGAGAGTGGAGATGGATGGCAGGAGAGAGATCACTTGATCATTTCCGGTTAGGTTCACTCCCTCTTGGGCACCTGGCATTGGTTATTGTTGGCAGATAGGATATGGGGTTGGATGGACCTTTGGTCTGACCCAGTATGGCCATTCTTATGTTCTTATGAAGGGAAGGGCACAGCCCTGTGACAGAGTTTCTGTAGTGTAGTGGTTATCACGTTTGCCTAACACGCAAAGGTCCCTGGTTCAAAGCCAGGCAGAAACAGGCTTGCTTCCTTTTCTCAGCTCCTAGTGGCCTGTCCCTGCTGTTGTAGGAACAGCAGTGATTTCTATGCTCAAAAGGTCTGTTATACTTCCCCTCCCCCTCGCTTTTGTCTCCTCTCCCTCTCTGAATGCCTGTGAAGTGGCTTTCCCCCTCCCCCTCCCTCCTGCAATGCTTGTGGGATGAAGGTGCTGGCTGAAGATCAGAAGAGCTTCCAGGTACCAAGATGTCTGGACTCTCATTAGGCAGCACTCACACACCCAGAGCATGGACCCTGCATGGACACTGGCTGAGGTGGAGTGTGACCCACCGGATGCAGCCAAGTCATCTCTAGTCGCAGGCCATGAGGTTCAGGTCTTTAAAAGGGGAAGGGGCCCTGTGCTCAGCTGTGCTTTCACAATGCTGCCTAATGAGAGTCCCAGACACCTTGTCTATCTAGGAGCTCTTCTGATCTTCAACCAGCTGTTCAACCAGCTCATTCATCCCACAAGCATTGCAGGAGGGGAGGGGGAAAGCCACTTCACAGGCATTCAGAGAGGGAGAGGAGATGGGGTGGGGGGAGTGTAACAGACCTTTTGGGCATACAGGTTATATGGAGCACACAGATCACTGCTGCTCCTACAACAGGGTAAGTTCTCAAGCAGCATGTTTCTTACTTTGCCCATCTGCCAATTTTGATAATTATGGATGGAAATATTTTGCCATTGGGTTGTGCGTTTACACAGAAATTGACAATTACCAACAAATATGTAATTCTTCCAGTCCTGCCTAGTCTGCAGTTGATGGGTTTAGAGGACACATTCACTCTTCCAGGTCCCCATGCCAGGCCTGTGCTCTCAACTTCCCACACTGCTGGGATCCTTCCCTGGTCTCCGCTCAGACCTCTGCCCCCCACCCGCACTTCTGGGATTCCCTCCCCACGCTGTCTAACTCCCCTGCTGGCAGGATCCCTTCCTGTTTCTTTCATTTCCTGTCTCCACTCTGGGCAAAAGCTCTGCACTGTTCCCACACCAGAAGTTGAACCCAGGTCCCATGGATGAAAACCAGGAATCCTGACCACTAGACCATATGGGACTATTGGTGCATCTGATGAAGTGGGGATTCTCCCTCGTTTGCTCCTGCTCCAATACGTCTGTTAGTCTATAAGGTGCCACAGGACTCTTTGCTGCTGTTATTACTACAACTCTCTAAGCCAACCCCTCGTGAGCGCAGCAGGGACTAGCGTGACCGGATGTCCCAATTTTTGGGCCTTTTTATATAGGCTCCTATTACCCCCACTCCCTGTCCCGATTTTTCACATTTGCTGTCTGGTCACCCTAGCAGGGGTTGCACACAGGGCTGCATTAACCCTTCAGGTGCTGAGGTTTCCCTCACTCCATTCCCAGTGCCTGTGATGAGGAAAGAGACATCAGGGCTCCCAGGTGCTGCACAGACCATGAATGAGATCGGGACCCCATATTGTGCTAGGTGCTGTACACACCCTGGCCAACACTGGGACACCCCGGGGGTTCCCCTCCATTTATCTGAGCCTCTGCTGCCCAACTGCTTCTGACTCCATCTGGATCACCCAGGAGCCTTTCCTTTCCACCTTTCCAAACAGTCCTTCTTTCCCTGCCCCCTAATTCTGCTTTCACACCCTGGGCCCATCTCCTCCCTTCGTTCCCTCCACCCCAGGTGATTAGAGATGGAGGCAACTTCAGCCACTGGAGACAGACCCAGCGAGCGCTGCAGCCCTCCCGGCAGGGGCGGCTCTAGAAATTAGGCTGCCCCAGGCAGCGCGGTGTGCCGCGCCGCCCTTCCTTGGTCCCGCGGCGGGTCCCCTCTTCCCGCGGCTCCGGTTGAGCTCCCGCAGCAGGTCCACCGGAGCCCCGGGACGAGCGGACCTGCCGCAGTCATGCCTGCGGCAGGTCCGGTCGTCCGCGGCTCCGGTGGACCTCCCGCAGGCATGACTGCGGCAGGTCCACCGGCCCAGCCTGCGCCCCCTAGATTTGGCCGCCCTAGGCACCAGCTTGGTTTGCTGGTGCCTAGAGCCGCCCCTGCCTCCCGGGGGGGTGTTTGCAGACACAGGAAGGGAGCGGCAGGTGCTGGGAAGAAGGAAACAGGAGAACAAATCCCAGGGGCAGCTCCTGGGGCGGGGCTCTGGCACAGCCTGGGGCGGGGTAGCTCCTGGGGCGGGGCTGTGGCACAGCCCAGGGCGGGGCAGCTCCTGGGGCGGGGCTCTGGCACAGCCCGGGGCAGGGCAGCTCCTGGGGCGGGGCTCTGGCACAGCCCGGGGCGGGGCAGATCCTGGGGCTGGGCGCTGACACCGCCCGGGGGCGGGGCAGCTCCTGGGGGTGGGGCTCTGGCACAGCCCGGGGCAGGGCAGCTCCTGGGGCGGGGCTCTGGCACAGCCTGGGGCAGGGCAGCTCCTGGGGCGGGACTCTGGCACAGCCCGGGGCGGGGCAGCTCTTGGGGCGGGGCTCTGGCACAGCCAGGGGATGGGGCAGCTCCTGGGGGCGGGGCTTTAGCTCAGGCCGGTGGCGGGGCAGCTCCTAGGGGCGGGGCTCTGGCACAGACCGGGGGCGGGGCAGCTCCTAGGGGAGGGGCTCTGGCACAGACCAGGGCAGGGCAGCTCCTGGGGGGCTCTGGCACAGCCTGGGGCAGGGCAGCTCCTGGGGCGGGACTCTGGCACAGCCCGGGGCAGGGCAGCTCCTGGGGCGGGGTTCTGGCACAGCCCGGGGCGGGGCAGCTCCTGGGGCGGGGTTCTGGCACAGCCCGGGGCAGGGCAGCTCCTGGGGCAGGGCTCTGGCACAGCCCGGGGCAGGGCAGCTCCTGGGGCGGGGCTCTGACACAGTCCGGGGGCAGGGCAGCTCCTGGGGCGGGGCTCTGGCACATTGTGACGCAGGAGCCGGGCTCAGCAGCTGCTCCTGGTGGCCACGTGCTGCCAGCAGCGCTGGAGCCGCCCGGGCCGGAGGCAGGCCGCTGTTCTCAGCTGCAGCAGGAGCTGCCCCCGGCCCCGCTGGGCTCCAGGTGGGGACAGAGCCTGGGGCCCGGTGCTCCCGGGGTGCGGCTGGCGGGGCGGGAGGGGAGAGGCCGGAGCTGCAGGCGGGGAAGGGCGGGGTTGCTCGGTCTCTGGGCACCAGGGAGCCCCGGGGCAGAGTGTGTGTGTGAGTGTCCGGGCCCAGGCGTGCGCAGGGGAGCCCGGCACCCCAATGCCCTGAGCCCCGGCTGGAGGCTGCTCCCCGTGGGGGCTCCGGGGAGGGTGGCTGCGGCGGCTGCAGGCGGGTGCTCGGCCCCCGGGAATGACCCGCTGCCGGCAGCTTGTGGAGCCTCCTCCGCTGAGCTTTTCCCCAGGGGCGGCCTGGGCGCAGCTGCGATCAGCTGTTTGCTGGGCAGGTCCACTCTGCTGCTCCCCGCTCCTGGGAGTGGTGAGACCCCCGAAACAGCCCCAGGGGTCGGTGGGGCCCAGCAGCAGACCCCCGCCCGCTCCTGGGGCTGCCCCGCTCGGGCTGGTGTCTCTGCCAGGGCCCCCGTGTGAATCGCTGCTCCCTGCCCGCCAGGCTCGGCTCCGGCCACAACAGCAGCAGGTGCCCCGGGAGCCCAGTTGGGCTGGGACAGGGGAGGGTGGGGAGGAGAAGCCCAGACCCCAGCAGGAGCTGCCCTGGGCGGGGGATGGAGTGGGAGAGGAGCCACCCTGGGGCAGGGAGGAGAACCCCGGACCCTGGCAGAAGATGTGGGGCTGAAGTCCCCGGCTCGGGAGCCCCAGCCACCTTAGTGGCAAAGTTGCAGGGCCCAAGCCTGACCCCCCTCTGTGTGGAGCTGGCCTGAGCCCCTCTCGCTCCCATCCCCCCTGTGGAGCTGGCTCCCGCTCTCCGGCTGTGCAGAAATTCAGCCCAAATTTCCCCATGTTGGTATCTCCATTCCCCCCCATCACCCAGCCATGGATGGATTTAGCCCAGGAGGCAGGTCAGTGTTGGCCCCATTGGGCAGATGGGATCTAGGGCACAACGAGGTGAAGTGACTTTCCCAAGGCTAAACAGGAGTCTGTGGCAGAGCAGAGACTCAAACCCAGAACACCTGAGCCTGAGTCCTGTGGCCTAACCACTAGGCAACCTTCCCCTGAAGGAGAGGAACCTCCTCTGCCACTTTGAGTGTGTGGGTGGGAGCAGCCACTAGACAGAGCTGCCAGGAGGTGGGGAGGGGTTGGATAGTTGGGGAGGTGATTAGCGGTTGGGGAGGCCTGTGGAGGCGGTCAGGGAACAAGGAGCAGGGGTTGGATGGGTTGAGGTTCGGGGTGGGGGTGGAGCGGGGTCAGGGCAGGCAGGCAGCAGAGGGAGTTGGATGGGTCGGGAGTTCTGGGGGTCCTGTAAGGGGCGAGGAGCAGTTGGATGGGGCGTGGGAGTCCCGGGGGTCTGTCTGGGGGTGGGGGTGTGGATAAGGGTCAGGACGACAGGTAGGGTCCTAGGGAGGCAGTTACAGTGGGGGGGGTTCAGGAGGGGGCAGTCAGGGGACAAGGAGCAGGGGGGGTTGGGGGTTCTGAGGGGGGCAGGAAGTGGGAGGCAGTGGATGGGGTGGGGCTAGGGGGGGCTCCCTGGGTGCACACCCTAATGAAATGTGCTGTACACGCCTATGGCCACGGGGGGGGGAGCCACTTGCATCCTTTCCCTGTTTGTGCCATTTCTTTCCGTCTCATAACCTGAGAAGAATTCTCTCTGGTTCTTCCCCTTCTCTCTCCCCTCCCCACATATGGCTAGAAAATCCAAGGAGATTCCCTCGTTTTCCCTAAAATTATTGACTCTCTAGTCTCTTATTTTGCCCTATTTTCTCTGTAATTCTTAAATTCTCCTCAGCTTTGGGATGTGAACCCAGCCTGTTTATCTGCACCAATTTGTCCTTGGATAGGTGGGAATTTGCTGTCCTGTGTCACTCCCCTCAGCGTGGGTGGGGGTTAGTAGGTGCTGGCTGGGGGAGCTCAGCAGAGACTGGGCACAGAGGCAGGAGGGTGGGGCCTCCCCGACATCAGCAACCCCCTCCCCTGCACAGCACCGGCGGCTCCGGGGCGCAGCTTGGCCGGGGGCAGCTCCACGTGGGGGGGGCAGGGCTGCAGGAAGAGCTGCAGGGGCAGACAGCTGAAGAGAAGTGGGGGGAGGAGGGACAGGACACCCCTGCTGGAGGAACCCCCTCAGCAAGGCCCCCCTGGACCGTCATGTCGTCTGCCCCCCACTGAGTCTGGCCCCGTCCAGCTCTTCACAATGGGAACAGCGCTGGGCTCCCTGCCAGCGAGCTCTCCCTGCACCTGCCAGGGCCTCCATCTCCTGTGCCCGTCTGTGGCTAGTAGGGGGGGGATGGATCTGCTGGGAGAGACAAGGGCTCTCGCTTCGTCCCCTCCCCCTGGTGTTTCCTGGCTGCTCTGAGTGGTGTGGAGGTGGGACTCTGACTGTGAGCCACCCAGAGCTCCCATTTGATTGGCTCCTCTCCCCCATGAGTGTGGGGCTGTGAGT
This sequence comes from Mauremys reevesii, assembly GCF_016161935.1. Taxonomy (NCBI): domain Eukaryota; kingdom Metazoa; phylum Chordata; order Testudines; family Geoemydidae; genus Mauremys; species Mauremys reevesii. The sequence goes on from NW_024100846.1 coordinate 317,275, forward strand.
GGGGCAGCAGGTCCTGAGTGTTGGACTCTTGCTCTTTCAGGGGCCGGTGACCTTCGAGGAGGTGGCTGTGCATTTCACCAGGGAGAGGGGGCTCTGCTGGACCCCACTCAGAGAGCCCTCTACTGGGATGTCATGCAGGAGAACTATGAGAACGTGACCTCCCTGGGTAAGGAGTTCTGTTACCTTGGTCATTACAAGCTGTGGGGTCTCTAAAGAACCTGAGCAGTAATAACTTTATACCTTTATTCATACAAGTTTTGACAAGTTTCCTTGCCCCCACTTTTTTGCCTCATCTCCCACCCACTAGAATAATTTTTAGACATTTGTCATCAGTCATTTTGAAATTGCATTTAATGTGTCCTTATTGGCTACATTAATAACTGTCGCTTTCATGCCTTTTCCTCATTTTAAGAGGAAAATATACCTCCTGTAGAATTCTAAATTGAGTAAAGAGGTGTGTGACCGATGCGTGGCTTGTGTGACAGTCAGATGAGCTCCTGGTTTGACAGAAGAGTGTATAATGTTGCCATTCATGACCCCATGGGTGAAGGGATAAGAGAGCCATGGGAGGGGAGGAGTAGCTAATTCTGGGGTGCCAGGACATGGGGAGGGCATGTGCAGGGTTAGAGCTAAGAAGCAGCAGGGACGGAGGAGGTTGTGAGAGACGAGGAGGGAACACAAGAAGCTCCCAAGGTGCCGGGAGGTGATGCCGGCTGAGAGTAATGGGAAGAAGAGGAGGAGAGTGTGGAGGAAGGGCACCCAGGAAGTGGGCTGGGTGGGTCAGTGGGAGGGAGGAGAGGTTTGGGGATCTAGAGCGCTGGGGGATCCCAGAGCTTTAACCTCGAATCCCTACCCAAGCCTTGTTGCTTTAGAACCCACACTCCAGTTTTATTTCTGTTCTGTTTCACTTATATACATGTTTTCCCCAAATATTATTATTTTAACTCTTGACCTCCCTCTCCCGCTCATTACCCCCCTCCCCACATAACCTCCCCATCTCTGAGCACAGAGACCCCGGCCACCGACCCTGAGTCCTTGCTGCATCCTCCCTCCCAGAGCAGGGCCCCTACCCAGGCACAAATGGGCACTTTGTTGAGGATGTCACAGGGTGGTGACGTAGCCTGTACAGTTTTTACACCGATAAGATGACGTGTTGGGGGTACAGCTCCCCCTTGTACATGGCTACGCAAAGTTAATGGAGAAGATGAAATCTGGTGAAACACACAGACACTTGATTTCATAGAGGCAGTTATAACTGAAATCATAGGCAGGGATCAATCCACATAACGTACCCACTGCTGAATCCGCTGGACCGGCGGCCCTCCCGCAGGCAAGTCGCTGAAGGCTGCCTGACTGCCCCCCTCACAGAGACCATCTGGGCGGCCCCCACGGCTTGCCATCCTGGGCACGCGCTTGCCTCTCCTTTTTCACCAGGGTTTGAGGATTGCAGCTTGTCCTCCACTGTGTTCACTGGACTAACGTCCAGCTCCTGTGCGTTGCTTTCTCTCCAAGGGCTGTGAGCAGTGTGTGTGAGAGAGAGGTGGGAATTTTGGTGATACTTGTATGATGCCAATACACATCATAATTTCCCTCTGTGGTTGGTATTGCCATGATTCTAAAAAGCAGGAGACATGAGGTGTTTTGTCACGTAGCTGTTATGGAGTGATATGAATGGGTCGTTAAGGACAGGCTGGGACCAACCTACATCAATGGAATACCCAACAGAGACAAGGGAATGATTATCACCTGTCCATGGGAGGATCTCTGTGGGATTCAAGGACGGGCTAGTTTGCTGTGAGCTGTGATGAGAAGCTGACCTTGATTAGCTCTCATCCGCCAGTAGGCAGTAAACAGAATAATAAATCAAAAGGTTGCATGGAATGGCAATTATCCAAGGAAGTTTCAGCTGTGCTTGTGTGTATCTTATTAACCAATTAGCAACTGCTTGATTGCTTGATATAATTGTATATAAGAGCATGCTGGAAATGAATAAAGTACTCTCTGCTTATGATCACATGGGTTGTCAGACTCTGTCCATGCTCTCCTGCGACGCAACAGATCTCCGCTTGGCTGAGTGAAGCATACATGGACTCGTTACATTTTTGGGAGCAGGAATAACTGGGCTCATAGAAGTCACACTGGGAGCTCTACTGGAGCAAAGACAAATGGACAGGTGCAGTTAAAGGAAACCAAAGCGTTTTCTACAGCAGCTCGGCTCAAGGGCATTGGCCAATATGGACTGTATTGTCGTCTTCGCTTCCCTGTGCTAATCTAAGGACTTTCCAGTGCTGTGTTTCGGTTCATTAATGAATCCTGCTATGTTTTAACAGTCTGCCCAGTGCCACAGCAAAAACTTGCTCTGTGCATTGACTGAGGAACAGTCTCTGAAGAGGAGTGTCGTTCAGCTGGACCTGCTGGCAGAGCTCACAGGTTGAAGTAAGAGTGTTGAAGCCAGAGGCTTCCCAAGCACTGTTTAAAAGCCCAGGCATTGCACAGATCCCATGGATCCATGACAGTGCCAGTGTGCCTAACGGGGAAAGGATATAAAACAAGACAAGGATCTAAATGCATATTTTGCATGGTCCCCTCATCAGTGCTCATGGGAATCCCTGATCATTTCCAAAGTGTATTAAAATCTTCCTTAAAAGCTTACCTCTTAGTTATCAGGTCATGTCAGTTATGTTAGAGGCCTCCCGCTTCCCTGGTTCTTGTCACGCAGACAGCAAGCAGCAAAAGACCAGAAGTCTGAAGCGCAGACAATGCCACGTTTATTGGGGTTAGTTTCTAAGCAAGCATATTACACTGATAAGGGGGGGAGGGATAGCTCAGTGGTTTGAGCATTGGCCTGCTAAACCCAGGGTTGTGAGTTCAATCCTTAAGGAGGCCACTTAGGGATCTGGGGCAAAAATTGGTCCTGCTAGTGAAGGCAGGGGGCTGGACTCAAGGACCTTTCAAGGTCCCTTCCAGTTCTAGGAGATTGGTATATCTCCAATTATTACCTATTATTATTACCTATATTCCGAAGTCCTTCACACCAGTCGGGCTTATCTCTGTACGCCCATAGAGTCTGTTCCCCAGTGTTTCCTTCCCAGCTCTGATGCCACAGAGCCTTGCCTGTGTTCCTGTTCCACGTTCCCCCCGTTAACAAACATGATTCCAATTTCCCTTCCCCCTCCTGTTTATAGAGTAATATTCTCAGCTATACCTTAACCAATCATTGTACTGAAATTTAATGAACCAATTCTAACAGATTGTAACATAATTCTCTAACCAATTATATCCCACTACCCTAATTAACTTACGCCTAGCAAAACTCATTATACAGCAGAGAGAAGCAATTAGAGAACCAGCCAGATTAACAATAGAAAATTGTGGGACATAAAGAAAAAGCAATACAGAAAAGAGTTTCACAACCGCAACCATTGAGAAGTGATTTCTTGCCAGACAGAATGCTGTCAAACTAAGTTTTCTTTAACCATCTTAAGATCTGTTTCTTTATATGGTGGTGATGGGCACTATCAGGACAGGATCGACTTCCTAACAGCCCAATAGCACCTTATTTCAGTGTGACTGGTTTGTGATGTGAGGATGTGACCCTTCGCTTCCCAAGACCCTTATGGCTGCCCTTGCTGCTTAGCCAAAGGCCTTAGCCTAAGAACAAGACCTCAGACTATCCTAGTGAGAGACGGCCCATACACAGGCAGACAGTGATTTTGATTCTTTGTTTTATACCCTGTAACTAGCTAAGTGATAAAAATACACCTAAGTTCTTAAAGTCTAGGCTTTACAGACAGACCTGAATATCTCTATTCTAACAGTGGGTTCTACCCTTCCCCCCATTCTGTCTGTCTTGTCTATTCAGATTGTAAATTCTTCAGGGCATGGGCCATCTACTATTCTCTGTTTGTACTTGGCCGAGCACAATGGGGACTCACTGTTAGTTCGTTCTTAGGCACTAAGGTAATGAATATGATTAACAACTCTCCTGCCACTTTGAGCCAAGGAAGCTGGCCTTGGGATGTTACTGCTTAAAAATGAGCTGGGGGTAAAACCATGGACTATTCCTTGTGACAAGTATCCCACAAATTCCACTCACCTCCCTTGTTTTCTTTGCCTGGAGTAGGGCTTCCAGATTCCACACCTGATGTGATCTCGCAGCTGGAACGAGAGGAAAAGCTGTGGATCCCAGATCTCCAGGGCTCTGAGAAAGAAGTCCTCCCGAGAGCTGCCTGCACGGGTAAGGAATTGGTTAAATCAGCTCAAAACTGTCTGTGATTTCAGGAAACATTTGGGATGCCCTACAAAGACCCTATGAGCTCTCCAAATTCAGGATTGTTCCTGCAGGTGTGGAATCATTAGGCAGATGTGACTCATGGCTTCCCACCTATGCTCTGACAAGTGGCAGCAGGTCCCTGCCCAATGTAGCTTTCCCCAGAGTGTTCTGGTGAAAATCAGCACCTGATAGGTTTGATCTCTCCCACACATATTTTGGTTTGTTCATCCCTTTTACCATTCCTCTCTCTGAGATTTCCTTTCTCTCCGGTGCAGGAGTGACCTATATCTGGATTCGCTCAGTCTCCCATCAGGTGATGGGATGGTGAGTGAAAATAAGGACCAGAAACCCCAGCAGGAAGATGCTGAGCAAGTAGAAACACATGGAACGTTATCAGGAAGACCCAAAGGGAACGTTTCCGGGAGTTGTGCACTCCCAGAAAAAGAAACAGCCTGTGAGACTCAGCAGAGGTCAGAAGAAAACTTAAGTAGCCTCTCAGACCTTATTCCACACGAGAGAATCAACTTGGAACAGACACGCTACACATGCCATGATTGTGGGAAAAGCTTCAATGGGAGCTCAAACCTTGTCACTCATCAGAGAATGCACAGAGGAGAGAGACCCTACATGTGCTCCGAGTGCGGGAAAAGCTTTAGTCGGCAGTCACCCTTATCACACATCTTAGAATCCCCACAGGAGAGATGCCCTACACATGCTTTGAGTGCGGGAAACACTTCACTGATAGTTCAGCCCTCATCTCACATCAGAGAATCCACACACAGGAGATGCCCTACATGTGCTCTGAGTGTGGGAAACGCTTCAATTGGAGCTCACACCTTATCACACATAGGAGAATCCACACAGGACAGAAACCCTACACGTGCTCTGAGTGCGGGAAAAGCGTCAGTTGGAGCTCACACCTTATCAGGCATCAGAAAATCCACGTAAGAGAGAACTGTAATAAATGCCTTGCTGAGCAAAGATTTTGTTTTTGTTTTTTAAATCACATTTGCTAATTCCCATATAGTGATCTGTGCACCATCTTCACCGTAGTAGCTCAGCTCCCCCAGATGAGTTGCCTGCTTCTGCCTTTTCCAGCTCACCCATCTTTGGGGTCAGTCCTGTGATCTTTTCTATTGAGCCGTAGGAGTGTATGTCATAGAACCATAGAATATCAGGGTTGGAAGGGACCTCAGGAGGTATCTAGTCCATTCCCTGCTCAAAGCAGCACCAACCCCAACTAAATCATCCCAGCCAGGGCTTTGTCAAGCCAGGCCTTAAAAATCTCTCAGGATGGAGATTCCACCACCTCCCTAAGTAACCCATTCCAGTGCTTTATCACCACCTTAGCAAAATTAGTTTCCTAATATCCAACCTAGATGGCTCCCACTGCAACTTGAGACCATTGCTCCTTGTTCTGTCATCTGCTCCCACTGAGAACAGCCAAACTCCATCAGCTCCAGGTGGGAGAGAGGTTTGATTCCCAACAAGCTACACTGAGGCAAAAACTACCTGTGCCTGACATCCACTAGGGCTGCACATGGCGTTGGCTGCTCGAGTTAGTGATCTTGGGGTAAAAGACAATTACAGTTGTAGAGCAGATGCAGCCCAGGTGCAGGGGTTGGCATTAGCTTCCCTTGACCTGACCTAAACTCCATCACTTTCCTAGTCTAAACAAACCCTGAGCATCACGGTTATACTGTTCCCCCAGTACACAGCAATTGTTAGTCATCGAGTTCTCCTTTGGGGAACAAATTGTTTCATTCTCAGTTGCTCTGATGTTGCTTCACGTTGTGCTGAAGAGCAGATATTTTTCCTATCATTTTCCTCACTTAAAATATATTGAACTATAACAAAGAGCAGGAACAGGGCAGGGATAGGGAAAACATCATTTCACCCTCTGTAACAACAGAAGAAGACAGTGTAAGTCAGAGGATTCCCTTATTCCCCATCACCATCCCAATCCCCTGTTGTTCAATTGGTTAGGTCAGTATTTTTCTAAGGGGCTAGGAAGATTTATACCCTAGTAAATGAATTGTACATAAGAAAAGTACCCATGCATTGGGCTCCCAAAGCCGTTGTGGCCCAGGCGCTGCAGGTGGTCGCTCCTGAAGATATCTCCTTCCTAATCAGCTGCATGTTGCCTATTGTTTGGGAAATGCAATCCCTAGCTAGGTAGAGATGGGAAAAATGGAAGTGACACTTCTGTTCAGCTCACCCATGGGAGATGCTGCAAATGTGTAGAAAATGAAATCCGTGTTGAATGTGATATAGCTGCAAAAGATACCTATGTTTAATAGAGACCTGACATTTGGTGTCTTACAGGGACTCTAAGCCGCACCTGAATTTAGTCCCTAATTTAAATCTGTGCCACCAGATTAAAGAAATAAAAGGGCATAGTTGAGGAGTTGTGCCTCACTGTCGCTACTGATCTGTTGTGTGGTTGGTGAAGAATTCTACACCAGAGAAGTGTCAAATTACTCCAAGGAAGGTCAAAGATTTGACAAGAGCTCAGGTAGAAATTGCAGGTACTAGTGGTTGATTTTCACCCCTGAGATGGAAGCTATGGTGACCTGTGACCCAGGTAAACTATTTTTAGAACCCGGCTCCCTAGTTAAGTGACATTGGTCACCCTCCTGAAGGACGCCATGATTAAATTGGGAACAACTGTCTTTTACCATTTGGATCCAAAGTTAGATGAAGCACAGAGAGAAAAACAGCTGATTCCTTCACCTCTCTGCCTCCTGCTTCTTTGAAAGGCTAGAAAGTGTGAAAATAGAGCACAGGTGGTTCTAATTCCTCAGCATCTTCCTGCTGGGGTTTCCCCTCCTCATTCTCACTCACGGTCCCATCACCTGATGGGAGACAGAGAGAATGAGACATAGGTCACTCCCTGCTCCTGAGAGAGAGAAATCTATGCCATTACCTGGTTCCTAAACTGCAGCTACAGTTCCTACTCTGGGTGAATCCAAAGCCCGAGAGGTGCAGAGATCCAACCCCTTATTATCTTAGAAACTCTTTGTTCCCTTTTCTATTTTTGTCTTTCTTTTATGAACTTGGAGACCTCCCAGCCTTTCTATTAGATTGGAGTGTAACGATGTCGCTCAGTGGGTGTCAGTGTGTGAACACCTCTGAAATCTACAACGGGAAGATGTTAGGAAGAATAGTTCCCAAATCTTAATAGCCTTAAAACCCTGCCCTATAGAATCACTGAACGAATGCTCCTCACCTGCGCAAGCAGTGGAAGGACTTGAGCGGTCAGATACGTATTGTTCAGCGAGAGCTGTTTGAACTTTTTACTAATGTCTCTCTAAGGTCTGTATGTGTTCTGGGCCGAGAGGGCGAGGAGAAGTATTAGCTACAGAATAGTGAAATCTAAGGAGAAAACTGTAATTAGCTTTGAGGTTGTGGGCTAAATGTCAGCAATGATTTGGTTTCAGCATTGAAATATTCAGCTGGGTAAATCTGGGTTGCACTGCCTGGGTCAAAATCTCTGATTGGGGTTTTGGCATCACTAAATGTGCACCTGCCTTCTTGGGTTGCTCTTTTAGGATTTATAGGGGTTGGTTTTTCTACTGTATTAATCTGATGGTTGGACTAAATTGACGACTTGATTCCAGCGCAATATCCTTGTTAACTCATTGATTTCCTGATTTGACCTGAACTTTATCACTGTGTTGTTTAACCCTTAGCTGAGTGGTGTCTATAGTCATTTAGCCTTAGTGACGTGCTGCTTTCCCCACTTATTTCTCCTTATCCCCTTTCAGTCTCTCCTCTTTCCCTTTCTTCCTCCTCCTCCTCCACCCTCTGGCAGGGAGATGTGGTCACTTCCCTGCTCCCAGGGGCGCTCACTCTCCCGTAGCTGGATTGGCCCCTGTGAGCGCTAATAGAGCGAGAGCCTGGGTGCGGGTCAGTCCCTGCAGCGGCTCTGGGACACACAGGGGCAGGAGGAGGAGCAGAGATGGGGCTAGTTCCCACCTCAGACAGTCCCTGGCCCGGTGAGTGCGGCAGCTGCAGCCTGGGTTGGGCTTGAAGGAGCCAGGAAGGGGCTGGAGCAGTGGGGGGCTGGTAGGAAGGAAGCAGGAAAAACAAGGAAAAGAGCCGTGGGGCAGCTCCTGGTGGCTGGGCTTTGTAAGGTACCAGACACTGCTGGTGCTGGCTGCTGCCTCCAGTGTGCGCTGGGAGCCGGGGCTGAGCTCCGGGCTGCTGCTGCGGTGCCAGAGGGGCTGCTCCAGGGACAGACGTTCACTGAAGCACTTTCTGTGCCCATCCGAGGTGGGGACTTTCTCCAGCTGGACCCAGTCCCAGGCTCTGCTGCCCCTGGCCAGGGGCTGCAGGCACCAGGGGCCAGAAGGACCCCAGGGGCAGCCCTGGGTGGGCAGAAGAGACTCCACACACAGGTCCCAGAAGCTGAGGGTCTCGCAGCCCCTGGGGATCTGCTCTTGGGTGGGATCTGGACAGCAATGGAGCCCCTGCCTCATGCTGCCTCAGGTGTAGTGTGAGAAACTGCTGTGTGTAGGAATTTGCTACTTAGGGTGCATTGAGCATGCTCAGTAAATCTGCTGAAGCCACTTCCCTTCACCCTGCCCTTTCTCAGAATCATTCTGCAGATTGCTATTTACAGGGTGTCATAAACGTATAGCTACAGGTAGCATTAAATACCCTGTAAAGGGTTAAAAGCTCAGATAACCTGGTTGGCACATGACCAAAAGGACCAATAAGGGAAGAAAATACTTTCAAATCTGTGGGGAAGGTTTTGTTTTCATGTTCCTTTGTTCTCTCTGGGTCAGCGAGGAACCAGGGCATGGAAAATACATCTTCCCTAAGCACATGGCATAGAAAAACCTTAGAGTTCTGTCCATAGGCAGGTCCTTCCATAGCTTGCTGAGTCACAAGGTGTATCTGCCTTCTCTCAGTGGGTCGACTGTAGAGCTGATGGTCCGTAATGGGCCATCAAGCAGGCTAGGCAGAACTGACACCAACTTGTCTGGCTGGGGTGTTCCTGGAAGCAGAGCACAAGTTTGAAATACGGGCAGCATAGAGCCAATATTCATAACATCAACTACAAAAATGATACACATCTAGAGATAGCATCATTATAATCAGCCAATCAGAACCTCTCCATAGACCTCTTACACAACAACCTTTCTACAATATTGGCTGTGAATATAGAACAGTGGTCGCAACAGTGATCTATACAGTTACAGATTATGTCAGTAATGTCACAGGAGGTGACACGGTTCTGAGGGCTGGAGAAAAATGCCTTCTAGTGAGCTATTGAAAGAGCTCAACCTGTTTAGCTTCTCAAAAGAAGATTGAAAGGTGACTTCATTGAAGTGTTGAAGTGCCTTAATGGAGAGAAAAGATTGGGTATTAAAGGGCTCTTGAATCGAGCAGAGAAAGGCCTAAGAAGACCCAATGGCTGGAAGGTGAAAAGAGACAAATTCATATTACAACTAAGGCACAAATATTCAACAGCGAGGATGATTCACCACAGGAACAAGTTACCAAGGAAAGTGGTGGATTCTCCATCTCCTGATGTCATTTCATGAAGACTAGATGCCTTTATGGAATGTGTTTGCCCCAAAAGTAGCTCTTGTGTCCTACAGGAGGCCTGCGATACGCAGGGGGTCAGATTAGATGCTCTAATGGTCTCTTGCCATAAAGTCGACTAATTTCTGAAAATCTGAGGGTAGCATTGGGAGCAGCGTCTGATGTTTCCCTGCCTAGCCGGCTTGCTGCCTAGAACGAACGCTCCTTGAGTGGGGTGATCCACAGGGAGTAGCTCAAACCTGCAAAGTGCCTGGCCAGGGGCAGGACGTTAACCCAGCAAGGGAGGGGTGTGGCAGTGACATCACAAAGGCCTTTTGCAGGACCTCAGCCTATTGGTCCAAGGTGGTGGGGAGGTGGTGACCTCACAGAGAGATGCTGACATCAGCCAGGCAGGACAGGGGCGAGGGGCCAGGGAAACCTCAGAGACCCCTGTGGCTTTACTGGAGCAAGTCTCCTTCTCCAGGTCTCTCTCTGAGGACTGAGAGAGTATTCGGGTTCATGGACGTGAGCGCCAGGAGGAACCTCTTTCGAGTTTTCTCCTTCCCTTTTAGTGATTTTACTAGAAAACAGCCGTCCCTGTTTAGAAGGTAAGAGCCTCCTGGAGGTTTGAAACCTGTTCAGTCTGATCCATCTGGTGAGAGTTGAATTCTAGGCATGGAAAACACGAGCTTAAAGAGGCAGAATTTTATTGCGCACCTGGGATTTTGTCCCTTAGAATCACTGGGGACATTAGGGTTTGTCCTTTTTGTTTCACATTTTCCTCCATCCCTTCCTCCCTCCTTTCTCTTCTTCTCTTGCTTATTTTGTTCTTTCTCCTGTTCCCCTCCCAACACCAGGAGGGAGGGGGGGTGTTGCGGGGGAGGGCTCTGCAGCTCCCACTGTAGGAGGTCCACCCAAAAATGTGAGGCTGAAATAGTGCTCAGGCAGTCAGGACCGGATTAGCCTTTGTGGGTCCCGGCACCAAACATATTTGTAGGCCCCTATGTAGTCACTGTGGGCTCCGAGTGTGGGCCTGGTGGGGCAGTGCCATTGGTGCCATAGGATACCCGGTACTGAACCTCAGAGACATTTTTCATTTTGATCACACACCCTACATGACTGTACGCCTTGCCATACACAGCTCCTCAGCCCCCGGGTTTTCTTATTGAGCTGTACACCCATGTGGGTTTACCAGTGTCCACAGTGAGCAGAACTTTCATAGTGATCAAGGAAACTCCCCACAGATTTATCTCCTTCCTCATTCAGACCTTCTCTAGCCATGTCTCCAGTACCCCCCATGTCACCAGTCACGGCAGATGGTCCTAGTCTCAGCTCAGAGTTCTAAAGCCAGCAGACACCTGATCAGGTCTGACAGATTCCCCCCCCCCCGCCCCCATCCTGCCATGTGAACCAGCCACCTGCAAACACCATCTCCCCAAAGTCAGGACTGAGCCCTTGGGAATCTGAAGCCACCAGCCTCTCTCCCTCTGCTCCCATCTACATGCTAGTCTGCTACCTGGTCACCACCACCTCTCCCCATACTTGTTTCCTTTCCACTTTGGAAATGCTCCCACCCAGCTGGAAGCTCCCTCTGCCAGCCTGACCTGCTCCCTCCTTCCCTGCTCCCCTTGACATTCCTGTCCTACTGGTGCCCTCTGTTCCTTGAGGTGAACTCCAGTGTCTTTAGCTGCTCTAGCTTAATGGCCCCAGTAGTCACAGAGCCACCTGCAGCTTCTCTGGCTGCAGCCATGGGGCCAGTTCCCAGAGGCCAGCCTTAGCCAGCTGCAGCTACTAGCCGCAGGAGGGGTGGCAATGCCAGGGCTGAGCATGCTTGAACCTTGCAACGGCAGCACTAGGGGCTCTAAATCCTCAGCCCTGGCCCTAGGCAGCTGCAGACTCTGGAGTTAGGCACTTCCCTCCTCTAGGCCATGGCTTTAAATACCTGCGATTCCCATCACCTGCAGCAGAGGCCACCAATTCCCACGCCCCCCTCAGCCAGCACCTAGTCGTGCAGAAAGTGCAGCCTGAGTGATTTTGGAGGCTGGGGTGCCAGGAGGTTCCCATCCCTGAGCAGCAGCTCTGCAACAAGCTCACGTGCGTCCCAGTTGGGACATTAGCTGTTACTGACAAGGCTTGTCTGTGTTCTTTATATTATCTCATTGTTAGGTGTGAGAAGTATGAACTGTTGAATAGGTTCCATTAGTTGGTTAATAAGATGTCTACGAAGTAAATCACTGGCTTTAAAATAAGATCCAATCTGGAGCATATGAACTATTGACCCCTGGACTCCATCTCTGAGAGGGGACTTGTTTACCATCAGGGGACAGGCTCAAACCAGTCCAAACCGGTTTTTCCCGCCAAAACCAGCCCTCAGCGTTCCATCTCCTCAGCCCTTTTCCCGCCACAGAAGTGATATAAGGACGTGCTCAGCGCCTGCGCGGGCCGTCCCCCCAGCGACGGCCCTCCACGGTCGGGTCTTCCCAGTGCTCCCGAGCCGAGAGCGACGAACCCCCTGGGTCCCGCCGTGAGACTGAGGAACCGGAGGCCTGTCACCCCCATTCCTGCCGTCCTGCATCCCTGGTGTCCAGCCTCCCCCGGAGCCCCCGGGGAGTGAGAGACCCCGGGGGGGGGGCACTGGGGCTGGGCAGGAAAGTGACTCTGCCCCGGGGAACCCGGGAGAAGCCTCAGAGCTGCCTCAGCCCCAGTGGAGCTGCAGCAGGAGCTGCCCCCGGCATCGCTGGGATTTGGGGGGCAGAGACTGGGGCCTGGCGGGGATCCTGTGGTGTGGGGGAGATGGGGGTGTCAGGCAGGAGGGGAGAAGCTGGAGCTGGGGGGGGAAGGTCAGTGGGACGCGGGGGAGGGGGTTGAACTGTCTCTGTGCAGCCAGGAAATTCCCAAGTGGGGAGAAGTGGTGGGCGGGGGTAGGGGAGGGGGTTAATTGATCCTGTCCCTGTTTGTGCCACTTGGCTCTCGCCCCGATACAAATTCTCTCTAGTTCTGCCCCTTTCTCGCTCAGTGTCTCACACGGGCTATAAAATCTGGGGCGATTTCCCTTTCCTCCAATGATCAGCTCTCCTGTCTCCCCGATTTCCCCGTTCTCCCCATGAGTCTCAAACGTCAGTTTAAAATCTTCTCTCGTGAGGGCATTTTCCACCCGTGTTATCTGCAGCGATTTGTCCTTGTGTAGGTGGGAAATTGTTGCCCTGCGTCATTCCCAGCACATGGCTGCCCCTGGAGTGGGGTGGGATGGCTCAGTGGCTTAATGCTCAAATAAATTTGTTAGTCTCTAAGGTTCCACAAGTACTCCTGTTCTTTTGTGGATACAGACTAACACGGCTGCTGCTCTGAAACTATGTAACTGTACTCTCTATGCCAGGATCTAAATCATGAATGAAGATATTGAACAGAACTGGACCCAGAGCTGAGCATGGTGGGACCCCACTCCTTATGCCCTTCCGGCCTGACTGTGAACCACTGATAACTACTCTCTGGGAACAGTTTCCCAACCAGTTATGCACCCACCTTAGAGTAGTTCCATCTAGGTTGTATTTCCCTAGTTTGTTAAGGAGAAGGTCATGTGAGACTGCATTGAAAGCCTTCCTAAAGTCTAGATAAACCATATCTGCCGCTTCCCCATCCGCAAGGTTTGTTACCCAGTCAAAGAAAGCTATCGGGGCTGGTTTGACACAACTTGTCCTTGATAAATCCAAGCTGGCTATTGCTTCTCTCCTATTATCTTCTAGATGTTTTCAGATGGATTCCTGAATTGTTTGCTGCATTATCTTCCCTGGTGCAGAAGTTAAGCTGACTGGTCTGTAACTGCCTTGCTTGTCCTTATTTCCTTTTCATATATGGGAACTACATTTGCCCTTTTCCAGTCTGCTGGAATCTCTCCCATCTTCCATGACTTTTCAACTATAATAACCAAAGTAAAACTAGCCCATTGGGTCTGTGAGCAGGTAAATTGCCTCCCTCGCCCAGCAGCTCCCCCAGGGCAATGACCCAATGCCTCCCCCCACCACAGGGACAGAAGCTGAAAGTCCATCTGATGGCAGGTCAGGGGCTAGCGTGGAATGTGCTGGGATCTCGGCCTGGGCCCTAGTGGGGTAGGTGACCCCGTCACCCGTAACCACACCCAGCAAGGCCTGCACCGATTTTCTCCCTGTCTGTGAGTCCCAGCAGAGAGACCAGGGACTCATTGGTCCATGGAGAATGAGCTTTCCCCCAGCTGGGGCTGCAAACCAGTGATCAAGGGCAGCGGGTGAGGGGAGCTTGCACTAGCGCTCCTGCAGGGTCCATGGTGTGGGGTGAACAGAGAAATCCAGTGTCCAGGGCTCTCAGGCCACGTGTCCATTCCACTGCAGGAGGGGATCTGGGAGCAGCCCGAGGGGACTGGGGCAGGAGTCGGGAAAGCAGCCGTCTGGGAGAAGGAGGGAATTCAGCTGTGCTGGGGAAGCTGGGCTGAGCAGAGATGCTGCTGCAGATGCTGCTAGTTCCTGAGTACGACGCTGCAGCACTTTAACTACATGGTTAATATAGAGGTTGCAGCTCAGCTGAGTAGTGTGCTGCACTCATTTTAATGGTGTTAGTGGCTTTGCCAGGGTATAAAACCAGGGCCGCCCAGAGGATTCCGGGGGCCTGGGGTCTTCGGCGGCAGGGGCCCCCACTTCGGCGGTAATTTGGTGGCGGGGGCCCTTCCGTTTCATGACCCGCCACCGAAGTGCCCCGGAGACCCGTGGCGGGGACCCCCTGCTGCCGAATTACCGCCGAAGACCGGGCTGCACGTCGGCGGCGGGTCCCGCTGGCAGTAATTCGCCAGCAGAGGGTCCTTCCACCCCAGAGCGGAAGGCTTCCCCGCCGCCGAAGACCGGGAGCAGAAGAAGCTCCAAGGGCCCAGCCCCGCAAGAGTTTTCCGGGGCTCCCGGAGCGAGTGAAGGACCCTGCTCCAGTGGCCCCGAAAACTCGTAGGGGCCCCTGCGGGGCCTGGGGCAAATTGCCCTCTTGCCCCCTCTCGGCGGCCCTGTATAAAACTGAGGTGCAGCTTCACCCTGGTCACACCTCTATCCCTGCTCCACCCCTCCTCCAGCCTGTCCATGCTCCCCTCCCGAGCACTCCTTGTGCCTACAGCTGCTGGGGGGAGGCACAAGTGGCACCTGTGTGGGAGGAATTTCCCAGGGTGGGGGAGGGCTTTACCCCTTCCCTACAGCCCCTTTGGCCCACCCTGGGCAGCATGGGAGGCAGAGCACAGTGGTGGGCTGGGGCCAGATTTCAAGAATGTCTCTTGATGTCAGATCCAAATATGGGATCCTGCCTTTACATGCGTAGGGGCTGGACACCTGCAGTGCCCAAGGACTCCACATGCAGCTGTGGCTGCAGTTGGAACAAGTTCCCTGCAGTCCTGTAGTTCAAAGGAGAAACTGAGGTACCCAAAATTAGGCCATTGTTGTAAATTGAGGCCTTTCCGCCTTGCCCGTTAACAACAGTCGGTGGGCTAAGGCTCATTGGAAGTCACTGTTTAGACTTGATCACGGCTGACGTAGTCCTGGTCATAAGCAGAAGCCTGGCAGTGAAAGGTCCTGATTCCATCCCCAGCCTCCAGAGGCAGATGGTCCCCCAGGGATGGAACAACCCTGGGGAATATTTTACACTCACAGTCTTTCCCACGGGCTGGGTAATTCCACAGTCTCATTCACAGGGCTGAGAACCTCAGGGTTAAGTTGCACAAAGTGAAACTAACTGAAATGTGCCCCCTGCGCTGCACGCTGTGCTGTGCTGCCCTGGGGAGATGTGGCTTTAAGCTGCTGTCCCAGCCCCTTCCCACTCTCAAGAAGGACTGGGCCAAAAGAGATCTGATGAGGTTCAACAAGCGTAAGGATTTTTATCTCTCTAGGCCGATCTGATCAGAAGATCTCGGGGAGCCTTACAGTTTATCTCCCGCTGAGTCCTACTTTTAAGGCCATCTATCAGAGCTGACTTTAATGAACTCCACACACACAAAGCTATAAAATAAAACAACAACACTTTATTTGCTAAGGGGAGAGGAAGGAATGGAAAGGGGAATGGATTAATGATTCTGGAGATTCGGAATAACACACAGGCACTTATAATACAAGATGTTCTATCTTTACAGACATCAGCGATAAAGGGGTGCAGGATCCAGAAAAGAGAAGCCAGTAGTGAACACTGACCGTGGACAACAGATGAAACAGACAGGTACGTATCCCTATCTTAACTCCCACCCTAACCCGCTTTGCGTCGTCCTGAGTGCACGATTGATCTAACTAATCGGACCAGGTCCGTGTATGCAAGTTTGCTTTCCCAAAACAACAAACAAACAACCCCAACTTAATTAGTAAGTAGCTATTGCAGGCCCATAGCCAGTGGCAAGATTGTACCGCACCAGGAGAGAGAGCAGCCACCTGCACCTCTGACAGCTCAAAAGCTCAAGAGCCAGTGCCCCTGGCCCCTCCCCTCATTGGTCTCTGTAGGGAGCTGTTGCTGGGCAAGGTCAGATTCCTGCTCTTCCCACTTTCCCGCCTTTTCTAGGTACTGAGGAACAAGAACCTGACCCCAATGGAGGTCGCCTTGTCCTTTACCAAAACAAAATGGCCTTTTGATTTACAGAACTTATTTTAACTTTTATACAGAATAATTCGGCAAACATGTATACTGAAATTAACATTTCCCTCTTGTCGGTGTTACACCTGTTTTAAAAGATGTAACTGCCGACACCTGTGGCTTTGCCAAATTATGACCCACCCGATGAATAAATTGTCACATGGCGAAAAATTTGCATTGAACCCAAATACAACCATAGTATTACAGAGGGGTAGTGCTGATTAAAACATTCCTTATCGCAGACTGGGGATGTGTAATAACTGTTTGATTTGCTTCTTCCTAATTACCACGGGACCAGTTAAACTAGGAATAGGAGAAGGAAGAACCAAAACAAATTGGTATACTCTTATTCCATACGGACCTACCATAGACCATTTACCAGAGTCTGCCGTTGTAACATTCATTTTAAACCTCCCTATACAAGTCTAACTATTTACGGGAAAATTTAACCTTGATCTTACTGCAGTAGAAAGTTTTACAATGAAAAGACTCTTCCTGCTTTACATCCATTTCCTGCATAGACGAACTATCGCAAGAAGGTGTGGATACAACAGTACATTGAGAGCCGAGAAGGAAGGACTGTGCTGGAGTACTAATTCTGAACATGGCACTAGGTCTTTCATGAACCCAAGGAGCTGATATATTTCCAGAAACCCACCCCATGGTACATGCTCAGGTACTTCCAATTTAATGCAACCGCAAATCTGAGAACTGTTGGGCACCCTAAGTTTGGTACAATTCCCAAAAGAGGTTTTACTATATCCCACTTACATGACATTTCTGTTTTTTCTCTGCATCCCACAGGTGCAGCCTGATAGTTAAGGCACATTTCTGAAATTACTGCTTGAAATATACCTGCCTTGTTCGATCTTTCTTTGACCCACTTGAGCACACAGCACGGTTCTTCCTTGATCATTAAAACAGAAATGGGGTCATTTTGTTCCAAAGGATCCAGGGTGGCCATGGGATCCTCTGTGGCATAATGACTCCTGTTATACAGAACAGATGGTCACCTTCAACCAAATCAATTAACCAAACCTTAACAAATACAGTGCAACCTATATACATAGAGAATAGGATGATGGCGGTCATGTCGATCTAGGAATGGAAGAGAAAATATGATTGGCACAGTTAAATGGGTTGATTTCCTTTCCATTCCTTTACCTGGCTGCTATGGAATCACTTTAATTTGATCCCCTTCTTTGCTGGTATTTGAACCTGATATACAGAGGCACTTGCTCCGTTTGTTATGATAACTGGACCCACCCAACGAGGACTAAGGACATGGCCTTTTCTATATAATACCTAAACATTACCTTTGTACCAACCACCCATCCTACATCATTAATGTGGCCTAACCAAGCACTAATGACTTGGTTATTAGCTTTTAGTTGAGGAGCTACTCGATGTTGAAGACTGCTGATGGTGTCTAGCAACTGTGACATGTATAAGTCTATTTGCACCCTGGGAAGGTACTCATCCGGTGGAACTCCTCCCACCCACTAAAGTTCAGGGGTGTGCATAATTCTCCCAGTTAGCATCTCGTGCGGTGAAAACCCTCACACAGTTCTAGTAGATCGCATGGCCGCTAGGATATATGGGAGTTTGCTATCCCAATCCCTTCCTTGCACATCTATTACTTTTCTAAGAGCAGTTTTCATGGCTCTATTAGCCTCTCGACGATAACAGACTTTGCGGGTGAGCAGCTATGTGCAACCGCTGTTTGATGTTTAAGGCCGCACACAGCGCTTTTGTGACTTCACCCACAAAGTGTGGTCCTCTGTCTGAATCTATTTCTGATGGGATACCAAATCGAGAAAAGGTTTGTTCCAGTATTTCCTCCTTTATGTTAGGCAACCACGCCACTTAGACACCCGTTCCAAAGTTTTGGACGCAGCATAGTGTCCCTGGCCATGAGCTACAGTTATTAGTTCTTTTCGTGGAGTTATTGGCATAACCAGTACAGGTAATTCACAGTTTGGTGATGTTGCTATAATCAATCCGTTTTTGTCCTTACATATCCTTGATGTTTCCCTGCTGTTAAAAGGGCTTGGAGATCATTATCCTGTTTTTGCAGGGTCAAGATGCCATGGCCTGCTGACACATCTGGAGACGGCATCTTAACTACAGCAGCTGAAATTGGGTCTTATCCCATGTATATGCTGATCCTAACCTAGCAGCTTGTTTTGCTAGCTGATTGGCCTGATTGTCAAGCGTGGCCAGAACCGACCCCTTCGTATGGGCTTTTACTTTGAACTCTTTTCTTCCAGATGGGAAGGGCTTGAACCACCCAACTAGAAGCAGAACACAGACAGATGTTTTCCTCAGGTGCTACCCCAGACGATACTGCCAGGACCGCAATTCATTGTGCAGCTTGTGCTGACGGCGGCTCACCGCACCCTGCACCACTTGCTGTGTCCCCTCCTGGATTGCAGCAAACCCTGCAACAGGATGCCCTTCGTGGTGACAAGCACTCCCATCAACTGCCCAGAGTGTTAACCCTTTTCCTTGTACTTCTTCCCAGGATGTTGCTAAGAAGAATGGAGATAGTAAGTCTAAATCAGGATCTGGCAACGGACATTCGTGCTCATCTCCTGCGTGTAATCGGAGCATAGGGAAGGATTCTCGTATGG
This sequence comes from Mauremys reevesii, assembly GCF_016161935.1. Taxonomy (NCBI): domain Eukaryota; kingdom Metazoa; phylum Chordata; order Testudines; family Geoemydidae; genus Mauremys; species Mauremys reevesii. Next base: position 336,331 of record NW_024100846.1, read on the forward strand.
GGATCTTCTCAGTACGAATATCCCGATTGACCAGACTTAGAGTCCATCCCGCCAGCCGGGAGAGGATACCCTTCCCTCATTAATTCTTCCAGAAATGACATATTTTACTGGAGTATGGCATGTCCTCACCACAATGAGAGCTGTGCCACTTAAATATTCCCAATGTGTTAGGGACCATACCAGGGCGAATACCTCACGTTCGCAAGCTGAAAACCTCGCCTCCACCTCACTGAGAGTTTTGGAACCATAGGCCATCGGTCTCACCTGGCCAATTTGTTTTTGCAGCAAAACAGCTCCAGTGCTTGCTGGAGTAGTTGCCAGGTGCAAGTAAAATGGCAGGCCTTGTTTAGGAGGCTCGCGCTGGTGCAGCCGCTAGAGCCTTTCTAAGATCATTAAAAGGCACCTTTCACAATTGGCAAGTCAAATCCTAGTGAGGAAAAGACAAAGAAGCGTAAACTCTGGCAAGTCCAATGAAAAGTATAGGGCAGAGGCCAAAATGAACGTGAAGAGCAACTAGCCAAGGCACAACAACTAACAGCAAAGGGTTGTTAAGTACATGGGATCAGGGCCGGCTCCAGGCACCAGCCTACCAAGCACGGGCTGGGGCGGCACCTGGGAGGGGGCACTCGGGGTTGGTTTTATTTTTTTGTTTGGCCTGGGGGCGCTGGGGGGAGGCGGGTCTTAGGTGTTTTGGTGCCGTGTTGGGGGGGCGGGGACTTGGGCGGTGCTCGGCTGGGGTGGGGACTTGGGCGACGTGCCGCTCGGGGGCGGGATGTGGGTGGGGCGCCGCTCAGGGTGGGGACTGGGTGGGGCGCCGCTTGGGGCGGGGCTTGGGTGACGCTCGGGGCGGGGCCTTGGGCAGCATGACGCTCGGGGGCGGGGTCTAGGGCGGGGCCAGGCTCAGGGTGGGGACTGGGCGGGGCGCCGCTCGGGGGGCGGGGCTTGGGTGACGCTAGGGGGCGGGGTCTAGGGCAGCATGATGCTCGAGGGGCGGGGACTTGGGCGGGGCAATGCTCAGGGTGGGGACTGGGCGGGGCGCCGCTCGGGGGGCGGGGCCTTGGGCGGTGTGACGCTCGGAGGGGGGGCGGCGCTCCTTGTTTTTGCTTGCGGAGGGGGTCCATGGGATGCAGGAAGTCTGCCAAACGGTCAGCAAAGCCACTAGGCAATCGGTGCTAAAGGAGCACTCCAGGAAGACCAGGCCACTGCGGCGAAGCTAAAAAAGTTCCTTGCTTCTGTCTTCACTGCAGAGGATGCGGAGGAAATCCAGACACGCCAGCCCTTCTTTTGAGGTGACAGATGCTAGAATCAAAGAATTATAGACCCATCAGGTTAGAAGGCACTGCAAGGTCCAGGGAGGGTGTTTGGGTGAAGAAGGGGGTTTGGGGTGTAGGCTCTGGGAGGGAGTTTGGGTGCTGGGTGCAGGGTCTGGGCTGGGACAGGGGGTTGGGGTTGGGTGCAGGAGGGGTTTGGGTGCTAGGTGCAGGGTCTGGGCTGGGACAGGGGTTTGGGGTTTGGGTGCAGAAGGGGGTACAAGCTCTAGGAGGGGGTTTGGGTGCTAGGTGCAGGGTCTGGGCTGGGACAGGGGGTTGGGGTGCAGGAGGGGGTTTGGGTGCTAGGTGCAGGGTCTGGGCTGGGACAGGGGGTTGGGGTTTGGGAGCAGAACAGGGTACAAACGAGGGAGTGTGGGTGCTGGGTGCAGGGTCTGGGCTGGGACAGGGGTTGGGGTGCAGAAGGGGGGTGCAGGGGGTTTGGGTGCTAGGTGCAGGGTCTGGGCTGGGACAGGGGTTGGGGGGTTTGGGTGGGTGCAGGGTCTGGGCTGGGACAGGGGGTTGGGGGTTGGGTGCAGAAGGGGGTACAAGCTCTAGGAGGGAGTTTGGGTTCTGGGTGCAGGGTCTGGGCTGGGACAGGGGGTTGGGGTGCAGGAGGGGGTTTGGGTGCTAGGTGCAGGGTCTGGGCTGGGACAGGGGGTTGGGGTTTGGGAGCAGAAGGGTACAAACGAGGGAGTTTGGGTGGGTGCAGGGTCTGGGCTGGGACAGGGGTTGGGGTTTGGGTGCAGAAGGGGTCACAAAAGGAGGGGTGTGGATGCTAGGTGCAGGGTCTGGGCTGGGACAGGGGGTTGGGGTTTGGGAGCAGAAAAGGGTACAAACGAGGGAGTTTGGGTGCTGGGTGCAGGGTCTGGGCTGGGACAGGGGGTTGGGGGTTGGGTGCAGAAGGGGGCACAAGCTCTAGGAGGGGGTTTGGGTGCTAGGTGCAGGGTCTGGGCTGGGACAGGGGGTTGGGGTGCAGGAGGGGGCTTGGGGGCTGGGTGCAGAGTCTGGGATGGGACAGGGGTTTGGGGTGCAGGAGGGGGTTTGGGGGGCTGGGTGTGAGAGGGGGTTTGAGTGTTGGGTGCAGGCTCTGGGCTGGGACAGGGCGTTGGGGTGCAGGAGGGGGTGCAGGGTGTGGGTCTGGGCCAGGGATGAGGAGTTTGGGGTGCAGCAGGAAGGCTGCCCTGGGGCTGGGGTGGGGGGCCAGAGGAGGATTCCCAGGGACAAGACACTCACCCAGGCCCCACCAGGCTGCTGCTCAGGAGGTCCAACCGGGATAAGCCCCTCCTCAGATTCGACTTGGAGTCACCTGGTGGGGCGGGAGGCTGCCATGCGCCTCCTACTTCCACAGGCGCAGCAGCCGCCTCAGCCTGCCCCCAGCGCCGCTCCCCTGTAGCCTGCAGTGGCAGCGGCCAGTGAGGGAGCACAGTGTGGAGATGCAGGGGGCAGGCAGAGACGCTTGGGGGAGGCACGTGGGGTGGCAGGCAGGGCCGGGGAGGCACGTGGGGTGGCAGGCAGGGCCGGGGATGCTCTGGGGTGGCACGTGGGAGTGGCAGGTCGGGCTGGGGGAGAAACCCTGCCCTGAACATTGGTGGAGCCGGGCCCTCGAGGCCCTGAATTTGCTGGAGCCCGGGCACCACAGGCCCATATAACTCGCCGCCTCTGGCAAGGTTCATCTAGTCTAACCCCTGCCAAGATGCAGGACTTTGTGTGTCTAACCCACCCAGCTTCTCTCTTCTGGCTGGGGTCCCTTTACTGCAGCAGCTCCCGATCTCCTCGCTCTCCTCTTTCCATTACTTCCTTCACTTCTCTGCCCACTGGTTTGCTGCATCTCTGAGTCCTCTCTATATGCCCTGGCCCAGCAGCTAGTTGCCCAGGCTACACTCCCATTGCCATCTGTGGGGCAGCCTGGGCTGTGAGGGCTGCAGGTTTTGGTCCCTGGTCAATGCAGGTGCTATGGCTGCTGCACAGCTACGTGGTGACTCCTGCAGCCCATCACCAAACTGCGGGCCATATTCTGCAGGGTGGCCTCCCTGGCTGAGATTCTGGGAGCAGAGAACCCCTGGGTCAGAGAAGGAAAATGGCCCACACAGAACACACTGTCAATGGCTCCCACAGACGTCCCCGTGACACCCGACTGTGCAGCCCAGAAGTTCTCCTGCTCCTTCATTGTCACCGCGGGCAAGAGTCTGGCAATGGGAATGGATTATGCATCTGGGCAAGGAGGAATTGGCCATGGAGGTGGAGGAGGACTTGGCTTTGCCCTCCTTATCCTCCTCCTCATCCAAGTCGTCCTCTTCTGCTTTCTTCTCCATGACCACGTGCTCCATTCCCATGGCCAGGTCCTCCCCTCCTCCACTTCCTCCTCTCTGGCCAGATCCTCCTCTCCTCTGTGGCCAGGTTCTCCTCCTCCTTTTCCTCCTCGTCCTCTTCTCTGGTCAGGTCCTCTTCCTCCTGCTCCTTCTCCGTGGCCAGGTTCTCCTCCTTCTCATCTTCCTCTCTGGCCAGGTCCTCTTGCTCCTACTCTTCCATTGCCAGGTCCACCTCCTTCTCTTCTTCTTCCCCCTGCATCGGCACATCCTCATCCTCCTCCATTCCTGGGTCCTCCTAGTCTATAGTCAGGTCCTCTACCTCTTCTTCCGCCTCTTCTTCTTCCCCCTGCATGGCCACATCCTCGTCCTCCTCCATTGCCAGGTCCTCTCCCTTCTCCTCCTCCTGACCCAGATCCTCCTTGTCCTCCTCTGTGGCCTGGTCCTTCTCCATGGCCAGGTCTTCCTCTTTCTCCTCTGGAGCCAGGTCCTCCTCCTCTTCCTCCTGCTCCATGGCCAGGTGCTCCACTCCTGTGGCCAGGTCCTCTTCCTCTTCCTCCACAGGCAGGTGCTCCTCTTCCTGCTCCATGGCCAGGTCCTTCTCTTCTTCCTTTTGCTCCATGATCAGGTGTTCCTTTCTTCCTCTTCCTTTACCTTCTTCTTCCTCCTCCTCAGTGATCAAGTCCTCTTCCTCTTCTGTGCAGAGGTCCTCCTCCTCCTCTTCTGCTGACAAGTTCTCTTCCTCCTCCTCTCCTCTGCTGCAGACACATTCTCCTCCTCCCCTTTCCTCTGCTGCAGACACATTCTCCTCCTCCTCCTTTCCTCTGCTGCAGACACGTTCTCTTCCTCCTCCTCCTCCTCTTCTTCCTCTTCTGCAAACAAGTTCTCCTCCTCCTTTTCCTCTTCTGTAGTCAGATTCTCCTCTTCCTTCTCTTCAGACACATCCCCCCCTCCTCCTCCTCTTCTTCCTTTTCTGCAGACACATTCTCCTCTTCCTCTTCCTCCTCCTCCTCTTCTTCCTTTTCTGCAAACAGGTTCTCATCCTCCTCCTTGTTCTCTTCTATAGATATTTCCTCCTCCCCCTTCTCCTCTGTGTCCAGGTCTTCCTCCTCCTCAGTGGTAATGTTCTCCTCCTCTTTCATCACTAGCTCCTCCACCTCCTCCTCTTTTCACTAATCAGGACTTGCTCTTCCTGCTTCTCCTCCTCCGCCTCTGTCTTTAGATCTTCCTCCTCTTCCTCTCTTTCTGTGTCAGGGTCTTCATCCTCCTCTGTCTTTTCCTCAGGGCAAAGTCCTTCTCTGACTGGTCTGTTGGGGTCTCTGCATCAGAGAGACAAGGGCAGAGGGTGACTCTTGCTGGGGAGGGGGGAAGAGGAAGGACAGGGGTGAGAAGGGATGGGGAGAGCAGATTTAATGTTTCTCCCTCCCATGTAAGCATCGAAAGGCAGAGAGATCCCCACAGTGTCCCTCTCACACACCCCTCAGCCCCAGGACCCATTGCAGAGAGATCCCCACACTGCCCCGTCCACAGACCCCTCAGCCCCAATGACCCATGGCAGAGAGATCCCCACACTGCCCCTCCCACAGACCCATCAGCCCTATGCCCCCATGGCAGAGAGATCCCCACACTGCCCCTCCCACAGACCCCTCAGTCCCAGGGCCCCATGGCAGAGAGATCCCCACACTGCCCCTCAGTCCCAGAGCCCCATGGCAGAGAGTTCCCCACACTGCCCCTCCCATAGACCCTCAGCCCTGTGGCCCCATGGCAGAGTGGGCCCTTCACTGTCCCATCCTCCCTGGGAGTTGCTCCAAATCATCAGGGACCCACTTCCCAGAAGCTCCCCCCATGCCCCATTGCAGGGGGTGGCTCTGCAACTCCCGCTGATGTCATTGAGCTCACGTGGCTCTGGCCAGACCCCTGGGCTGGGATCCCCACAATGACTGGGACAGAGCGACTGGGTGTTAATGGCCCTTGCTCCTCCCCATGCCCAGGGGGTCTCCTCACCTGCAGTGGAGGACCACTCAGCCTCCGTGTTGCAGAGAACCTCCAGAGAGTAGCTGCTCTCCTCTCCGGCAACAGTTAAGCAGCTGAGGCAGCGATCCCCCAGCTCCTGCCCTGGGAATGCCTCCTGCTGGCCCACGCAGCTGGGATGAGGGCAGGCCTTCCAGCAGAAGCAAACCCAGAGCTGCGTTGCCTGGCTCCTGCCATGGGCTGAGTCCTGCCTGCCCAGATTGAACTTAGGCCACCTCCATCTCGGCCTGGATGTTGTCTCTCTCTGCTCAGCACCAGCCCTGGGGCTGGTTTCCTCCCAGTGAGCAAGGCCGAGCAGGACCATCTCCTGGGGTGGCCGGGCCTGCTTCCCATGCCATGCGGATGGAGGGGCAGCTCTCTGTCTGGGGACGCTGGCAGCTGGTCCCCTCTGGCTCCGGGGCCACCTTCCTCCTGAGATACCTTCTCAGCACGTCCATCCTGGAACTGAGCAGGGAGCAGCCGTGAGTCTGGGGCAACAAAGCCTCTCAGCAATGGGCCTGTCTTGCCTCAGGGGGGATGGAACCTGGGTCCTTAGAATCATAGAATCTCAGGGTTGGAAGGGACCTCAGGAGGTATCTAGTCCAACCCCCTGCTCAAAGCAGGACCAACCCCAACTTAATCATCCCGGCCAGGGCTTTGTCAAGCCGGGCCCTAAAACCTCTGAGGATGGAGATTCCACCTAGGGAACCCATTCCAGTGCTTCACCATCCTCCTAGTGAAATAGTGTTTCCTAACATCCAACCTAGACCTCCCCCACTGCAACTTGAGACCATTGCTCCTTGTTCTGTCATCTGCCACCACTGAGAACAGCTGAGCTCCATCCTCTTTGGAACCCCCCTTCAGGTAATTGAAAGCTGCTATCAAATCCCCCCTCACTTTTCTCTTCTGCAGACTAAACAATCCCAGTTCCTCAGCCTCTCCTCATAAGTCATGTGCTCCAGCCCCTAATCATTTTTGTTGCCCTCCGCTGGACTCTTTCCAATTTCTCCACATCCTTCTTGTAGTGTGGGCCCAAAACTGAACACAGTACTCCACATGAGGCCTCACCAATGTCGAATAGAGGGGAATGATCACGTCCCTTGATCTGCTGGCAATGCGTCTACTTATACAGCCCAAAATGCCATTAGCCTTCTTGGCAACAAGAGCACACTGCTGACTCATATCTAGTTTCTTGTCCACTGTAATCCCCAGGTCCTTTTTTGCAGAACTGCTGCTTAGCCAGGCGGTTCCCAGCCTGTAACGGTGCATGGGATTCTTCCGTCCGAAGTGCAGGACTCTCTTGGCCCCTGCTGACTCCACCCCAGGGGGCCCCTCCTAGTGCCTGAGTCACAAGGGCTGCTGTGCCCTGGGGAAGTGTTTGGTGCCCAATAACAGACTAGGATTGTCATCCAGGCACAAGGGTACAAATCTATCACAATCTCCCAGTAACAACACAACAAGTGAGGGAGCTTATTGGGCAGAGGGAAGAAAGGCCTGGGGTTAAGGAAAGAACAGGAGCAACTAGACTAGTAACCCATCAACAATCACAGCATTGACAAGGGGCCCGACCCGCCCCAACCAGCTCCCTCCCAGCCCCTGCGCAGCAGAATGGGAGTTGAGTATCAGTTCTCTAGGGGCTGATGCTGCCCTGTGCTCCTTGGCCGGCTTGAAATTCACAAGGAAAACAAGCAAAAGGGATTCTTACCGGGTCTTCGGTCTGAGTGTCAATGGGCACCTCCCAGGCTGTGACGCGTCTCCCTCAGCTCCACTCCACCAACAGCCAACAACCGAATGGAAACCAACCCCTTTGTCTCCGAGCGCTGGCTTCTGATTGGCTCCCTCTGCTCCACTCCCCCAACAGCCAACAACCAAATATAAACTGACCCCTTTGTCTCCGAGCGCTGGCTTCTGATTGGCTCCCTCTGCTCCACTCCACCAACAGCCAATAACCAAATGTAAACTGACCCCTTTGTCTCCGAGCGCTGACTTCTGATTGGCTCTGGTAGTAGCTCCCCGCATGTTCCGTCTCCGCCCGGCATTCCAGGCATGCTGGGAAGCGGTATCCTGAGCCCTGCAGCCATTGCAGTGGCGGCTTAACGCACAGGGGGCCCATGCCCAGGGGCCTCGGGCAACTCGGGGGGCCCTGGGAAAATCTCACCATGCTCGGGCAGCATGATTTCGTTGGTGATTGTCTTGCCTGGCATCAACAACGCTTCTGCTCTCACTCGTTTTCCATCTCACCACTGGGCTGGACTCCTTCCCCTCCCTCTCCACCCCCACATTTCTTTCCCCTTGGTGCCAAACACAACACAAGAGGGAAAAACAAAAGTTATCATCACAATCTGCCGTGATGGCTAGGCTCTCCTTCTCGCATCACCCACACCCCAGGGCTTACCCTGAACCCCCTTTGCATGATGTTGTCACAGCTACAATTGGAAAGCACCCCACTGCTCCTGCACCCAGCATAGTCACGCTGCACAAGAGACTCTTGTCCCTTCCACTGGTATTAACCCCACAGAGCCCCAGGTCCAGCTAGGATGCACCTTATTTTTCTTTAGTACTGGGGTTCTCGTCCTCTCCTTCCTATCTCTCTTGGACTCCATCTGTGGGAGTGGACAGGGAAGTGTTACAGACACACAGACCCTCCCCCAGCTCTCTCTGCACCCTGGGCTCACACCTGGTTGTCTCCCCAATCCTTGGCGCTGTCCAGCATGCCTCCCCCCGCAGAAGTCATAGAATCATAGAATATCATGGTTGGAAGGGACCTCAGGAGGTATCTAGCCCAACCCCCTGCTCAAATCAGGACCAATTCCCAACTAAAGCATCCCAGCCAGGGCTTTGTCAAGCCTGACCTTAAAAACCTCTAAGGAAGGAGATTCCACCACCTCCCTAGGGAACCCATTCCAGTGCTTCACCACTCTGTGAGTGAAAAAGTTTTTTCCTGATATCCAACCTAAACCTCCCACACTGCAACTTGAGACCATTACTCCTTGTTCTGTCATTGGGTACCACTGAGAACAGTCTAGATCCATCCTCTCTGGAACCCCTTTCAGGTAGTTGAAAGCAGCTATCAAATCCCCTGCTCATTCATCTCTTCTGCAGACTAAACAATCCCAGTTTCCTCAGCCTCTCCTCATAAGTCATGTGCTCCAGCCCCCTAATCATTTTTGTTGCTCTCTGCTGGACTCTTTCCAATTTTTTCACATCCTTCTTGTACTGTGGGGCCCAAAACTGGACACAGTACTCCAGATGAGGCCTCACCAATGTCAAATAGAGGGGAATGATCACATCCCTCGATCTGCTGGCTATGCCCCTATTTATACAGCCCAAAGTGCCATTAGCCTTCTTGGCAACAAGGCCACACTGTCGACTCATATCCAACTTCTCGTCCACTGTAACTCCTAGGTCCTTTTCTGCAGAACTGCTTCCTAGCCATTCGGTCTCTAGTCTGTAACAGTGAATGGGATTCTTACGTCCTAAGTGCAGGACTCTGCACTTCTCCTTGTTGAACCTCATCAGGTTTCTTTATCTAGGTCCCTCTGTATCCTATCCCTACCCTCCACTGTATCTACCACTCCTCCAAGTTTAGTGTCATCAGCAAACTTGCTGAGAGTGCAGTCCATGCCATCCTCCAGATCGTTAATGAAGATATTGAACAAAACCGGCCCCAGCACCGACTCTTGGGGCACTCCACTTGAAACGGGCTGCCAACTAGACATGGAGCCGTTGATCACTACCTGTTGAGCCTGACGATCTAGCCAGATTTCTATCCACCTTATAGTCCAATCATCCAGCCCACAGTTCTTTAACTTGCTGGCAAGAATACTGTGGGAGACCATATCAAAAGTTTTGCTAGAGTCAAGGAATAACACATCCACTGCTTTCCCTCACCCACAGACCCAGTTATCTCCTCATAGAAGGCAATTAGGTTAGTCAGGCATGACTTGCCCTTGGTGAATCCATGCTGGCTGTTCCTGATCACTTTCCTCGCCTCTAAGTGCTTCAGAATTGATTCCTTGAGGACCTGCTCCATGATTTTTCCAGGGACTGAGGTGAGGCTGACTGGCCTGTAGTTCCCTGGATCCTCCTCCTTCCCTTTTTAAAGATGGGCACTATAGTAGCCTTTTTCCAGTCATCCAGGACCTCCCCCATTCACCATGAGTTTTCAAAGATAATGGCCAATGGCTCTGCAATCACATCCAGCAACTCCTTTAGCACCCTTGGATGCAGCGCATCCAGCCCCATGGACTTGTGCTCTTCCAATTTTTCTAAAAGTCCCGAACCACTTCTTTCTCCACAGAGGGCTGGTCACCTTCTCTCCATACTGTGCTGCCCAGTGCAGCAGTCTGGGAGTTGACCTTGTTTGTGGAGACAGAGGCAAAAATCATTCAGTACATTAGCTTTTCCACATCCTCTGTCACTAGGTTGCCTCCCTCATTCAGGAAGGAGCCCACACTTTCCTTGACTTTCTTCTTGTTGCTAACATACCTGAAGAAATCCTTCTTGTTACTCTTAACATCCCTTGCTAGTTGCAACTCCAAGTGTGATTTGGACTTCCTGATTTCACTCCTACATGCCTGAGCAATATTTTTATAGTCCTCCCTGGTCAATTGTCCAATCTTCCACTTTTTTTAAGCTTCTTTTTTGCGTTTAAGATCAGCAAGGATTTCACTGTTAAGCCAAGCTGGTTGCCTGCCATATTTACTATTCTTTCTACAGATCAGGATGGTTTTTCCTGCAATCTCAATAAGGATTCTTTAAAATACAGCCAGCTCTCCTGGACTCCTCTCCCCTCATGTTATTCTCCCAGGGATCCTGCCCATCAGCTTCCTGAGGAGTCAAAGTCTGCTTTTCTGAAGTCCAGGGTCTGTATTCTGCTGCTCTCCTTTTTTCCTTGTGTCAGGATCCTGAACTCGACCATGTCATGGTCACTGCATCCCAGGTTCCCATCCACTTTTGCTTCCCCTACTAACTCTTCTCTGTTTATGAGCAGCAGGTCAAGAACAGCTTTGCCCCTAGTTGGTTCCTCCAGCACTTGCACCAGGAACTTGTCCCTACACTTTCCAGAAACTTCCTGGATTGTCTGTGCACTGCTGTATTGCTCTCCCAGCAGATATCAGGGTGATTAAAGTCTACCATGAGAACAAGGGCCTGCGATCTAGTAACTTCTGCTAGTTGCGGAAGAAAGCCTTGTCCACCTCATCCCCTGGTCTGGTGGTCTATAGCAGACTACCACCACGACATCACCCTTGTTGCTCACACTTCTAAACTTAATCCAGAGACTCTCAGGTTTTCTGCAGTTTCATACTGGAGCTCTGAGCAGTCATACTGCTCTCTTACATACAATGCAACTCCCCCATCTTTTCTGCCCTGCCTGTCCTTCCTGAACAGTTTATATCCATCCATGACAGTACGCCAGACATGTGAGTTATCCCACCAAGTCTCTGTTAGTCCAAGTCACCTGGTCTCATCTTAGACTCCATCTTCATATTGCTCTTCTCCTTCCCAGAACTCCGGCTCTGCTCCTCAGACCTGTCTGTTGTGTATTTGGTTGTCATGGGTTTTGTTACTATGGCAACTGAGTTAGACTATTAAGGGATAGCTCAGCCTGTTTCAACCGGCTGAGTGAGCTCTCTGTATATCTGTAAATAAAATGGAGGTTTTGGTTAGCGGCCTGCTCTCTGGCCTCAGGTGATTGCTTCCTACACCGGCTGCCCCAAGGATATAACACTGGCGACGAGGATGGGATTCGGTGCTGCTCCAGTAACAGAAGGAAGTAGAAGTTAAGGTAAAGAACAAACAAACAAAAAGCTGCTTGTTTGCACTGACTGTGAAAGTGAAACTAAAAATCATGGCTACTCTGACCAGGCCCTGGAGCCTTTTGATGAGAATACAGAGCAGTGGCATGTGTATACTGAGCGTTTTGAGCTTTTTGGTATTGCAAATGACATTACAGAAGCGAAGAAGGTGCCAATATTCTTAACTGTTGTAGGGGCTAAAACCTACTCTCTGCTACGCAGCTTACTACACCCTGTTAAGCCTGAGACTAAATCTTACAGTGACATTGTGGAAATCCTGGGGTCTCATTTCTCCCCAAAACCACTGGTAATTGCTGAAAGATATAGGTTCCACAAAAGAGACCAAAAGGAAGATGAAACAGTTGTACAATTTGTAGCCATTTTAAAAAGCTAGCAGAACACTGTGAATTTAAAGAGATGTTAAATGATGCCCTGCGTGACAGGTTAGTGTGTGGCCTCTGCAGTGAAGCTATACGGAAGCGCCTACTGACAGAGGCTCAGCTTACATTACAGAAGGCTGTTGATATTGCTGTCTCCATGGAACTGGCTACAAGGGAGGCACAATACATCGGTGTATCCCCTAGGGTGCAAAAAGTGTCACAAGAACTGACCCACAAAACGGTGCAGAGTCAAGAATGTTACCGCTGTGGTAAGCTGGGTCACCAGGCATCAGAACGCTGGTATAAGGACCTGGTGTGTCGACACTGTGGCAAAAAGGGACACATTGAGTATGCCTGTAAACAAAAGAAAAAGAGGCCTGTGGTCTGGCCGACAAAAGAGGAACCTTGCATACCCTAGAGCAGACCCAGGATGATCAAGGTGACACCTCCTCACAAGAGGAAGTGCCACTGCATGTTTTGTCTTTGGCAGCGGGCTCACATTAATACTGGGTAACCCCCTTATTGGAGGGCAAACCTATATGCATGGAACTAGACACCGGTGCAGCTGTCTTGCTGGTTCCTGAGACTGTGTATAAGGAAAAGCTACAGCATCTTCCGCTTAAGGCAACAAAAACTGTTCTGAAGACGTATACAGGTGAAGCTGTGCCCATGTTGGGCACTATTGATGTTAAGGTGGAGCTCAATGGACAGGCGGCTAAATTGCCACTGTTTGTGGTGAGAGGTGACTACCCAGCCTTAATGGGTAGGTCTTGGCTTGGGAAGATTCAGCTGAACTGGGCAGAAGTGCACCGGATGACTAAAGAAGAAACCAGTCTAACCCTATACTAAGGAAACATGCTGCTGTTTTTGGAGATGATTTGGGAAGTATGAAGGGAATCACTGTGACATTGAACATTAAACCTGGCAGTCCACCAAAATATCTGAAAGCCCGAACTGTGCCATATGCCATCAGGCCAAAAGTTGAAGCAGACCTGGAGCGCCTGGTCACCAATGGAGTCCTAATACCAGTTACCCATAGCTCATGGGCCACTCCTATCGTTCCAATAGTGAAGAAAGATGGCTCTCTCCGGATTTGCGGTGATTTTAAAGTCACTGTCAACCCAGTGTTGTGTGCAGAGCAATACCGCTTCCCCGCATCGATGACCTCTTCGCAGGCCTGGCTGGGGGACAAAAGTTCAGTAAGATTGATCTGAGTCAAGCATATTTACAGATGCACGTCGATGAAAAGTCCCAAGAGCTGTTGACTATTGTGACTCATAAGGGGCTTTATCGATACTGTCGCCTACCCTTCGGAATTATACTTCCAGAGCTAAATGGGTCCCGGCCACAGTCATCACTCAAACAGGACCTGTTTCCTATACAGTCTGGACTGCAGAGAATCTTACCTGGCGGCAACATGTAGATCAGCTGTTGCCAGGTCATGCCAGTCTTCAGGACCCATCTGCAGTTGAGGGGCTGACTTCACCCCTCCTGGTGAGACACCGAATCATGAGTCACCTGTTCCTGACTGTTCTCCTCCATTACTGCCTGCAGCTGAGATACCCCTTTGCCCAGCACGAGCTGATACCACCTCCTCACCTATTCGTGCTGCGGACCCTGAGCCCCTAGTACTTTCGGGTGCAACAACACCAGAAGTTCGCCGTAATCCACCTAGAGACAGAAGGCCTCCTCATCGGCTGGATCTTTAGTTAGGGCGAACCCACGGTTATGGGGCAAAATAATCCCCAGGGTTTAGCCGGGAATGGAGGCAGTCTACCTTCCTTCTCTAGTTTAGTGTGTGTTTTATTTAGGGGATGTTCTTATTAGGGGGGGAGGAATATGTTGTGTATTTGGTTGTCATGGGTTTTGTTACTATGGCAACTGAGTTAGACTATTAAGGGATAGCTCAGCCGGTTTCAACCGGCTGAGTGAGCTCTCTGTATATCTGTAAATAAAATGGAGGTTTTGGTTAGCTGCCTGCTCTCTGGCCTCAAGTGATTGCTTCCTACACCGGCTGCCCCAAGGATATAACACTGTCTGTCCTCAGCTCTGCAGGCAGAGGGGAAGGGGCATCGTGGGAACACACACGCCCCATTCCAGACACCACATGGCATCCACAGGGCTACCAAACCGTGTCACCTTTGGCCAAAAACCACACCCCACTCCAAGGGAGCAAAATGCCTTTGTGAGCCCAGCACACACACCCACACCAAGCCCAGCCAAACTGGGAGCTTGCCCCCGCTTCCCTGGGCTCACGGATGGAGAAGTTTGGTGGGTAGTGGGGCCCCGAGGGCCTGGCTCAGTGTGTGAATGAGTGACTGGTATATATGAGGGGGGCCGGAGTGTGGGGTTGGGAGTCCAGGAGGACCCAAGGGAAGGGACTAGGGGGATTAGGGGTAGAGGAGGGTAGGGTTACCAAGGTGCACTGTGGGAATGGGGGATTTAGAGACCCCAGAGAGGATGGGTGGGGTGGGTTGAAGGGCCCCACGGGGGCTGAAAAGGGGACCCGGGCAGGTGGGGGGGAGCAGAGAGTGGAGAGGAGCCACCCACACACTGGGGATGGAGGGGGCCGTGGGGTGACAGGGACATGGGACCCAACCCGTGGCTAAAGGGTTTGGTGTTGTGGGGGGCGGGGTGGGAGGATGACACTCGGGGAGGCAGCACATTGACAGGGCAAAGGAAAAGGCCACAGAGAGAAGACAGGGTGGGGGAGGGTGCGCTGGGGATGAGGGGGAGGCTGGGGGGTGAACTACGGGGAGTTTGGGTAGCAGGACTGAGGGGTTCCCAGGGGGGCAGGGCAGGGCAGGGCTGGGGGAGGGGGTGGATGGGGGGCTTGAAGGGACCCAGGGACAGGGCATGTTGGGGGGTTGAGGGGGATGTCAGGGCCCTTTTCTGGAGGGCCAAAATCTCAGTATTCTAGTAGCTTGTTTGCTGACCAGATGTATTTATTATTTGCAGGTTCTTTGTGCTGCTACTTATGGGCAGTTTCCTCCTTCCCTCCCCCATCAGCTAGGTAATTTGCATTCACACAGAGGCTTTCTTGGCTTGCCTCTGGATCCAATGCTATCAGCAGCTCAGAGACTGTTTTAAAAGGGACAGGTTCCACTTCCTCCAGAGTTCGATTACTTTTCACTTTCATCTCCTGCTCCGAAACACACAGAGATCTGAAAAAGAAAGCACAATCTATTCTGGCTCCTGTTGGAGCCCTAACAGGATTTTAATGAAGTACCATGTTTTGTTTGCATTTCTTTTACCCCTTCTCCAATATACACTGCACATGTCCTGGGAAATCATTTAACCTCCATTATATCAGCCATATTAATTTTACACAAGCTGTGACTGCCTCCCCATGCCCACAGAGTTTTCATGCACCCCCAAAGTGACAGTCAGATCCCCCAGAGCCACCCCAAGGCTCAGTGTGCCAATCATTGCTCCCCTTTTCCTTTTCCTGTGCGCACACAATTCTATTTGGTCTAACATCCCTTGCACTGTGATTACTCTTTTTACACAACTGTACCCCGATTACCAGGGGCGGCTCCAGACCCCAGGACGCCAAGCATGTGCTTGGGGCGGCATGCCGCGGGCGCTCTGCCGGTCGCCAGGACGGCGACAGGCGGCTCCGGTGGACCTCCCGCAGGCGTGCCTGCGGCGGGTCCGCTGGTCCCGCGCGGCTTCGGTGGAGCTGCTGGACCAGCGGACCCTCCGCAGGCATGTATGCGGGAGGTCCACCAGAGCCACGGGACCGGCAACCGGCAGAGCTCCCCCCGCGTCATGTCGCCGTGCTTGGGGCAGCTAAATGTCTAGAGCCGCCCCTGCTCCTCAAGCAGCTCAGTGGATGGGAATCTTAGAGTCACCCTGGTGCTTTAGGAGCAGAAACCCCCACAGAGCTTCCATGCAATTGGCACTTTGCCATCACTGCTCAGGACTGTAACCTGTGCAGGGAGACTGGCTGGGCCATATGCCAGCTGGGCATGAGCAAAGCAGCAGGGGTGAAAGGCAAACGTGGGGAGTGAACCCAGGGCCTTATACATGTGAATCAGGCACTGTACCACTGAGCCACATCCCCAAACAGGCCTTCTTTGCTGACTGTTACACTCAGAGCCTGCCTCTTTCCAACGCATCCAGTGGCTTATAAGCTTCACAGGAAACCCTTTCCCCCCAGTCATGCTCTCGTGCAGGTTGCTGGTTCTTAGGGGTCACTTTGCAGCAGGGCCAGATTCGATGTGTGGGGCGGAGAGAGTGTGCGCGCCCTGGACTCAAGGTTAGCTCAAAAAAAAAAAAAGGCAAGGGAAAAACTGCTGGCTGGGAGCTGAATATGCAGGACAAAGGGTTGGGATTCTTCTCCGCTCAGATTTGTTATGGAGCTGGCAGTCTCCCAAATGATGGTCTGTTCCTTCCCTCAAAATGCCGGCTAACCCTCTCCTTTTCAATTTAAAGCTCCATGAAAGGAAAAAAATAATGAGGAAGAAAGCATAGATGCTATGGATGTACTTAAGAAAGGAGCTGGAGAGATAAAGGACCAAAGGAAGGAAAGTATCAATGTTTCTGCCTGGTTTTAAACCAGGGATCTTTTGCAAGTTAGGCAAATGTGATAACCACTAGACTACAGAAACCAGCTGCTGTCAATTTTGGGGCCCTTTTCTAAGGCTTTCTCAGTAGCTGCTACACCAGTTGATTTGCCTTTGAAGAACAGGGAAACAAAGGGCACCAAGAACTTATGTTTTTTGGATGAGCCAAGAAAAGGGAGTAGCATTGTCCCCCTCGGGTAGGCCCTGTTCAATTCCAGGTCAGAAAGCAAAACTCTTCTGCAAGAATATCCAAAAAATATTGTGTTTCACTTCACTTCATAAGTACAGTTGTGTGGCAATTAAATGATGACTCTAAAGTTTCATAAAAGCAAAGAACATTAAACAAAATAGTGTGGGAAATACAGATGTATCTGAGAAAATGGCTTGGAATGAAGGAAGACAAAAATTGATGGGTCGAGAGAACAGGCCCTGTTTCCCCCTGGTTTGGAGCTTCTCTCACAACTACTGGAATAGCAAAGCTAAGCAAATGGGGTTCTATTGTTGCACAGGAGATTGAAGTGAGGCCATTTTCTCCAGATGGTCATGTCAGCAGTGGGATTTGAAACCACGTCTCTATGCAGAGACCAGAACACCCAAGAGATAGGAAAAAAGTGTCTTGAAACTAGCACTTTCGACCAGTCCACCATCCTGCTGCTACAAAGACTCTGACTTATGAACCCTAGTTTTTGTTAATAATTGATGAACTCTTTAGGGCGGTCGAGTTGGCACATCTCTTTCAAAAATGGCCATCTACGTGACCAGGGAGAGGCGGTTGGCCAATGGAGACTCCTGCGACTGTGGGGCTTGTTTCGATCCTTAGTCCATTCACGTCTCTGGGCGGAGTTCCTCTGGGCGGCGTCCGCTGGCTCCCTTGACGCCTTTGAGGCGGTGGGCGCTGTCCGGGGTTCTCTGCTCGGTGTCCCCGTCAGGCTCCTTCTTATGACCCTTTGACCGCACTCCTGTCCCTGTTCTTTTATTAGTTGTCCCCGCAATTAGTGGGTTTCTGACGCCCGGTGGAACCTCCCCTTAGGATGGGGGGGGGATCCGTTAGCATGGGGCGGGCTTTGCCCGCCCCGTTTCCTGGAAACCCAATAGATACATGGTCTTTCTCTCTCACACACACACTCCCCCCCCTTGGCTATGTTCTCCTTGGCTATGATGCAATCAGAATGCTTCAATGGAATTATTTCTCTAACATCCCATCATACCAAATAGGAACTCCTGGAGACCTTCTACAGCACAGCTGAATTTTAGACCCACTCACCCAGACCTAAAGTTACACGTTTCCTGGAGTTCCATGAGTTCTGCGGTGTTGTAATCTCCCCGCTCATGTTTTAAGTGAACAAAAGATGGGTGCTGGCATTCTGAGACAGTAATGGTGAACCTCAAAATCCTGCCCTGGGGGCCAGACAGTTAAGCAACCAGCACCCACAACCTCTACCATGATAGCATCCTGTCTGGGAACAACTCACTGATCAATAGCTGGGGTGTGAAATCCTCATTTCTGTGTTGTTCTATCACTGTAGTCCCCATTTTCCTATTGCTTGTCTGTATAATCTCTGTCTGGTGCTGTGATTCTTTCTGTCTGCTGTATAATTAATTTGTTGAGTGTAAACCAATTAAGGTGGTGGGGTATAATTGGTTAGATAATCATGTTACACTATGTTAGGATTGGTTAGTTACATTTCAGTAAAATGCTTGGTTAAGGTATAGCTAAGCAGAACTCCAGTTTTACTATATAGTCTGCAGTCAATCAGGAAGTAAGGGAATGGGAATGGGGGTAGGGAATTGGAATTATGTTTTGCTAAGGGGAATAGGAACAGGGAAGGGAACAGGGACACAGGCAAGGCTCTGTGGTGTCAGAGCTGGGAAGGGGGACACTGAGGAAGGAAATTGGAATCATTACTCATTGGAAGTTTACCCCAATAAACATTGAATTGTTTGCACCTTTGAACTTCGTGTATTGCTGCTCTCTGGTCACGCAAGAAGGACCAGGGAATGGGAGGGTGTTGGGATAAACCCTCTAACAAGTACGTCTTTCAGGGTGTGAAAAACCCCAGAACCAGTATAATTAAGCTGACCTAAGCCGTGGTTAGATAGTGCTAAATGAAAGGAAAGATTGTTCTGTCAATGTAGCTATTACAGGGATGCAAAACCACTCCCCTCACTGTAGCAACTGTCTTCTCCAAAGTGCTACAGCAGTATTTTAAGTGTAGCCAGCCTCAGAGTGAGACTAGGGCCTGGTCTACACTAGGCGTTTAAATCGGTTTTAGGAGCGTAAAACCGATTTAACGCCAAAACCAAATCCACACTAGGAGGCACCTTATATCGATTTTAATGGCCCTTTAAACCGGTTTCTGTACTCCTCCTAACGAGAGAATGCGCTAGTATCGGTATTAACATATCGGATTAGGGTTAGTGTGGCGCTGATCGACGGTATTGGCCTCCGGAGCTATCCCACAGTGCACCAGTGACCGCTCTGGACCGCAATCTGAACTCGGATGCAGTGGTCAGGTAAACAGGAAAAGCCCGCGAACTTTTGAATATTTCCTGTTTGCCCAGCGTGGAGCTCCGATCAGCACGGGTGGTGATGCAGTCGAAATCAAAATAAAAAAAGAGCTCCCGCATGGACCATGCGGATGTGATCGCTGTAAGGGCAGGCAAATCCGTTCTATCAGCGCTCCGTTACAGAAGATGAAATTCAGAATCCTTTTTTAAAAATCTCCAGACAGACGCCATAGCAGGGACTCAGCGCACTGCAGCGTGACAAGCGTAACGGAAAGCCAAAGAATCAAATGGATGCTCATGGACTGGAGGACTGAAGCTATCCCACAGTTCCTGCAGCCTCCGAAAAGTATTTGCATTCTTGGCTGAGCTCCAAATGCTTCTAGGGTCAAACACAGTGTCCGCGGGTCAGGGCATAGCTTGGCAATCTACTCACCCACCCCCCACCCACCCCAGAAGCGAAAGGTAAAACAATCCTCTGACTCTTTTACATGTCACCCTATCTTTACTGAATGCTGCAGATAGACGCGATAGTGCAGCACTCAACACCAGCATCCTTGCTCCCCCCCCCCCGCCATGGGCGGCTGATGGTACAAAAAGATGGAAATCCATCCTCATCATCAGCCTATTGGCCCTAATTTTTTTTCTGGTGGATGGATGGTGCAATATGGCTGGTAACCATCCTCATCATAGCAACAGGGGGCTGAGCTCCATCAGCCCCCACCCTTCATGTGTAAAGAAAAGATTCAGTTGCCCCTGGACTAGCAGTGGGATGCTGGGCTTCTCTCCTATACACTGCTTAATGTCCTGTCTGGACTATCATAGCAGCTGGAGGCTGCCTTCCACTCATTTCTCACTAACAAGTCAGTGTGTCTTATTCCTGCATTCTTTATTAATTCATCACACAAGTGGGGGGACAATGCTACGGTAGCCAAGAAAGGCTGGGGGAAGAACGGAATCAACAGGTGGGGTTGTTACAGGAGCACCCCCTGTGAATAGCATACAGATCATAATTTCTGCAGGCTCTGACACAGAGCAGCTGTGCTCTCTGGTTCTATGATACGGTGGTTCTCTAGTACACTTGCCTATATTAGGCAGCACTGATTCTATTTTTAGATACCAAAAGGAGGGATTGACTCAGGAGTCATTCCCAATTTTGCTTTTGCGCCCCTGGCTGATCGGCCAGGGCACTTATGACAGCAGCTAATGGTACAAAACGATGGAAGGTGCAATATGGCTAGTAACCAATCTTGGCTTTGCGCCCCTGGCTGATGGGCCAGGGGCACTAGCAGCAAATGGTACAAAAGGACTGGTAGCCATGATCATCCTCAGTTCAATTTATGGAAGGGTTTGGATGGTGCAATATGGCTAGTAACCATCTCTGCTGTCATGCAAAAGCAAAAGCATGCTTCTGTGTAGCGCTGCTGAATCGCCTCTGTGGCGGCATCTAGTACACATACGGTGAGAGTCACAAACGGCAAAACAAGCTCCATGATTGCCATGCTATGGCATCTGCCAGGGCAATCCAGGGGAAAAAGGCACAAAATGCTTGTCTGCCGTTGCTTTCCCAGACGAAGGAGTGACTGACGACATTTACCCAGAACCACCCGCGACAATGATTTTTGCCCCATCAGGCACTGGGATCTCAACCCGGAAGTTCCAAGGGGCGGGGGAGGCTGCGGGAACTATGGGATAGCTACGGGATAGCTACCCACAGTGCAACGCTCAGAAATCGACGCTAGCCACGGACCATGGACGCACACCACCGATTTAATGTGCTTAGTATGGCGCTCCACCCGATTTTATAAATTCTGTTTTACAAAACCGGTTTATGCAAATTCGGAATAATCCCGTAGTGTAGACGTACCCTAGATCTGGCCCCAGTTTGGCTCTGTGGATGCTCAGGCACTAAGACAACAGTAATGACAATATACTGCAGCTGTAGCTGGCAGGATTTGAACCTGCGTGGAGAGACCACAAAGGATTTCTCGTCCATTCCATTAACCAGGGATAGTTGATTATTTTATCAAGAGCCAAATTTCTTGGTCAAGGTCTAGTCAATGTCTAGATACCAGAGAAAATAATAAGAAGTATATAGAAAAATTTTGCAGTCACTATGGGCATAACTATGACGATTGTTTCGTGTTTCACTCTATATATTTGGCACCACTGCCTTTCCCTTTAGTCTTGTAGTTTACCAAGGGTAAAACTAAACATCTCTTCAGATACCAGGGAGTGTTTATGTCCATTCCTGTGAGCTACACAGGGGTTTGATGTAGCGGCTTTCAATCCTCCAGCTCTGCCGGGACAAGTAACATTTCAAGGTGTCACTGAACTGAAGGAGGAGATCATTTTTGACAGGTTACGCCTCCTCTTAAAAGTTTTTGTCTGGCTGGCAGCCCTGGTTCCCAAGTCTCTCCTGAGGAAGAAGGTTTCTGTGCAAAATACTAAAACTTTTAACAGAGAGGAGGGAAAGGCGATGGCCACATGATGGGGCCAGTATGTACCACAACATGGTTCTTTTATGTGGGATGACTCTGAACACTGACTGAGCTCCACTCCCTTGTCTTTGAAGAGATGTTTAGTTTTGCACTTGGGAACCTGTAAGGCTGAAGCAATGTTACGGATGGTGACACTATGATTGAAGGGTTATTTAATGTTGTAA
The DNA here is from genome assembly GCF_016161935.1 of Mauremys reevesii. Classification (NCBI taxonomy): domain Eukaryota; kingdom Metazoa; phylum Chordata; order Testudines; family Geoemydidae; genus Mauremys; species Mauremys reevesii. The sequence goes on from NW_024100846.1 coordinate 357,873, forward strand.
AAATTGTTAAAAACACTTAGCTTAAACTGGAACTGCCTGTTGTTAAAGGCTGGTTTCCCCACGTCAGTTCCATAAGCTCTGCTAGAAACACCCTGGGTTCTCTCCTGCCTCAGTGGGAACTGGAGGAATCGTCCCCTGCTGCCCTTGGCTCCAGGCTGGTTTTTCTGGGGAGGGGACGTGGAATTGATTTGTTTGCTGTTGAGAAGGGAGCCAGGCCAGTTCTCAGGGAACGAGAACTCCCAGCATCTTCCCAGCCCAGCCCAGCCCAGGCTGCTGCCCTGTCCCAGCCTCTGTTCCCCTGGGGGCCCTGCGTGTTTGACTCTAGAGCAGGCCGGGAGCAGCAGCTGAGGCAGAGGACAGCCTGGGCCAGGCAGATGCTAGGAGCAGAGCACCAGAGGCCTCTACTGGCTCCCTCCCCAGCAGCAAACAATCAGTCCCCACCGCACCCGGGACAGCAGCCTGGAGCCAAGGACAGTGCCCAGTGGGGTTTCTCTTTCCTGTTCCTGGGGTGAGCAGGGACCTGGGGTGTTTCTAGCAGGGCAGTTGCAACTGAATTGGGAACCAGCTTTTAATAACAGGCAGCTCAAGTTCAGACTAATTTTGTTACAATTTTCTTTATAATGTAAAATAATTCAAAAGTAAACGGGCAGGAATGATTGGAACTCTTTTCTCCCGGGCATAGAAAGAAACGGCTTTTGGCTTTTCATGATCCCGGAGTCAGGTTCATTCACTGTTCAGAAGCAACGTGCTCAGAAGCCTGTTGTGTTTCATTTCTTAGGTTCTGCTGCCATCGTGTGACCATTTCCTTCCCCTCCTTTCTGTCCAAAGCGCAGAGCCCAGTCCCTCCAGGAGAGGACATCTTTCATCTTTCCTTCCTCAACAGCCCCCTTCCTTGGAGAGCCCTTTGCTGGGGTCTGGGTGGGAACAGCCATTTCTGAGGATTAATTTCACACCATATTTGGTGTTGATATATAGATTTTACAGGCAGACTAGATCACTAGGGACCTCTGCTCTGACCTGATTCAGAACAGAGTCCAGAGAATTTTATCCAGTGACTCCTACAACCACCCCAAGATCTTCTGGCTGAACGAGGAAGGTTCATTCAGAAAGTCATTGTGTTTGGATGTAAAGGTGGGAAATGATGGGGAAATTGGCCCCTCTTTCAAGTTTAAATGTTGTAACTTCTACATCTAGACCGGGGTGGCCAACCTGAGCCTGAGAAGGAGCCAGAATTTCCCAATGTAACTGCCAAACATGCACCTTTGTATGCAACTGCTGAGTCAGTTGTGAACCTTGCTACCATTATCATTATCCCTTCGAAATGATGATGGTGATGGACACTCGGCTCGATATCCCAGTGTGCCCTGGACGTCTACAGGTTGCATTAGCCAATCCAACCATTCGGCACTTGCAGATGGGCACCTCTGTATTGTGCCTGAGTCTTGTACAGCTATGAGAGGCTGGTAGATGCCGATATTTTCCCCTCTTTTAACCAGCACTAATACCAGGCCAGGCCAGGGCTGGGAAGAGAGAGAGAGCAGCAGGTTTCCCCAATAGTTTCCTGCTTGATTTTTCTTGACTAGCTTCACCTCTGCACCAACTTGCACTTTTCCTATGTGAGCCTGGCTAGCTCAGTTGGCAGAGCATCAGACTTTTAATCTGAGGGTCCAGGGTTCAAGTCCCTGGTCAGGTGATAAACTTCTCAGTATGATTGTAAAAATCTGACTTTCTGGATTCTTCTTTGGTGTTACTCTTTCTCTTCAGGATTTTCCTTTCCTAAGAAGGGCCTTTGTGTGTGGGGTATTGAAGGAACAACTCCTTGACATCCCCTCTGTCCTTGCAGCCTGGAGGAATAAAGGCCTCTGGGCATAGAGCATGTTCCTCCCCTGCACACACACACACACAGACAAACACACAGAATATCCCTAAGGAATTAGAATCACCTGCTGCCTTCCCCTGTCCTGCTGGATCCCCAAATGAAGATGCCCTTCAGCCCAAACCCATGTCCCCTCTTTTCCCAGTGCCCCTCAGACCCAACCCTCAGTCCCTCCTATGCTCACTGCTCCTCACTCCCAACTGGAGCCTGCTCCTCTTCACCCTTCTCCTCTGTCCCAACCCACAGCCCCTCCTATTCCCAGTGCCCCTCACCCCCAACCCACAGCCCCCTCCTATTCCCAGTGCCCCTCAATCCCAACCCACAGACCCCCCTCCTCATGCTGCTCCTCAATCCCAACCCACGGCTCCCTCCTTCCCTCCAGCAGCAGGTGCTTCAGACCCCCTCAGGAAGATTTTCTTGCAAGGTTTCGTGTATGAGTCTGCATGTGGATTTCACAGTATGTTGGAAATAGGTTGGGTTGCTTGCCGAAATGATCACTGGTGGCTGGTGTTGGATTCCCAGTCTCCATGTTATTGGGGCAGGAGAAACAAAGTGTTGTTATCCTTGATGTGTGAATCAAGGACTCAACCCTGTGTGTAAACTAAATGAGCTGCCCACAGATTCTGGAAGCCATAATGAGCATTTGGTGCGATAGCTCAGACCTGCCCCTGTCCCAGAGGAGGGGACCACCTGCAAGGGGCTTGGACCACTGACCTATCAGCTCTTAACTCCCAAACTTTCAGTAACTCTATTATCAGTGCCAGTGAGTGTAATTTAAACCATAAGAAAAACCACACTGGGCTAGACCAAAGGTCCATCTAGCTCTGTATTTTATCTTCTGACAGTAGCTAATACCAGGTGCTCTAAAAGCATCTCAACAAGGCACCACTGGGAGTTGAACCCAGCATCTCCTGTTTACAAAACAGGTACTTTAACCAGCTAAACCATGGTGCCTGCCTGTGGCTAAAGTAGAGTGTCTGCTCACACCTGACTCCTGCATCCCCACCTGGGCCCCACAAAGCAGAGCAGCAGGTGAGGTTTTCTTGCAAGCTCTGTGTGTGTATGAATCTTTGGCCAGGTCTGCACTACAAAGTTATTTCAGCAGAATTATATTGCTCAGGTGTGTGAAAAACACACTATGCTCCCTCGGTTGGCACTGCAATGCCACATCTGGTGACAAAACTGCCCTGTTTTGGTGACCAAATAAAACCACTTCGATGAGCTTTTTGCAGCAAACTTAAAGTGACAGAGTGTCAGTGTAGACGCTGCTGTTCATTATATCACCATAACTGGCCTCCTCCAGTATCCCACTATGCCCTCTGTGAACTCGCCTGCCCTGCATTCCTGCTACAGAGCCATGGGCCCCTCCCCTTTCATCACTCCAGGAAGTTCTGACAGCTGAGCCTGCTGCTCTGCTCCAGCAGCCAGGAGCAAATCACTGCCGTGGATGCTGCTCTCTCCCACACTGCGAACACAGAGCAGGGTAGCGGGAACTTCCTTACATTGGGGGGGTCACCGGCATCGAACTGTGACACCCCAGGACACCCCTTCCCTAGAGTAGGCTCTTACCTTCTAAACAGGGACGGCTGTTTTCTAGTAAAATCAGGAAAAGGGAAGGAGAAAACTCGAAAGAGGTTCCTCCTGGCACTCATGTCCGTGAACCCGAATACTCTCTCAGTCCTCAAAGAGAGACCTGGAGAAGGAGACTTGCTGAAGCAAAGCCACAGGGGTCTCTGAGGTTTCCCTGGCCCCTCGCCCCTGTCCTGCCTGGCTGATGTCAGCATCTGTCTGTGAGGTCACCACCTCCCCACCACCTTTGACCAATAGTCTGAGGTCCTGCAAAAGGCCTTTGTGATGTCACTGCCTGTCACGGACTCACAGATCGTGCCCACTCTTGGCCCTGTGCGGTCCGTGGGGGGTGCCCCTTTCAGTGCGACAGCCCTTCACGGGGGTCCACTCTCTCTCGGGGTCAGGCCCCTCCACCTCCTGGAGCCGCACCTCTCTGAGCCTTAGCACGTCTGTCTCTCGCCGTGGGCCCCCTCAGGGAGTCCACGCGCTCTGGACCCCCTGGGCCTCCTCACCCCCGAAGGGGTTGATGCCCCCTGTTCTCTAGCCCGGAGTGACCCTCAGCCAGCATAAAACAGGAGGGTTTATTGAGAGTTGAACACAGCACAGGAAACTCTCAGGGCCTCAGGCCTGGCCTCTCACAGTAACAGCACATCCCAGTCCCCTTGCAGCCAGGTGGGCTCTGCCTGCTTCCCCTCGCCAGCCCAGAGCCCCCCTGCTTCCCAGCTGGGCCTCCGATATCCCGGGCCCCAGGCCCCACCTCTGTCCATTGTCTTTTCTCCAGGTAAACAGGGTTGCCTGGGCCTCCTCCCCTCTCTGCCCCCCTCTGGCTGGAACAGGTTGGTCACGGGGTCCTCTCCCCGCAGCCCATTGTCCTCTCACTGGCCAGAACTGGCTGTGACTCCTGAGCTGGGTGTCCGGGTCACCAGGTCACCAGTCGCTGGGGTCTCCATCCTCCAGGCCATCAGCCAGGGTCCCAAGTCCCTCTCCGATCCTCTGTAACAACAAACTCCCTCTCCCCTCACCTCGTTAAACCAGTAACACCCGGGGACACTGAGTCCCGCTCCCTGTGCATGCGAACCACTGGAAAACACAGAAAACCCTAAGAAAATCCCCCACTTCGTCACAGAGCCCAGCAGACCTCTCCTCCTCTGGGCACCTAGAGCAGGCGGCTGGTACTGACGGCTCCAAGGGAAGGCTTAAAAGCCACAGAGCAGCCGAGGGCAGGGCAAGAGGAGGGCAGGACCATGCCTATGTGTGGCCAGCAGACAGGCACAAAAACACCCAGCCAGGCTGCTCCCTGCCATGCCAAACCCCACTGAAGGCCACCCACAGACCAGCATGTGGAGAGGCTGCTGATGCTCTGTGGCCATTATCGAAGATGGTAGGAAAGCAGGGCCAGCCCCCCGGTGGCGCCTCTTACCGTTCCCACTCTCTGTGCTCACTTTGGCAGTGGGGCAGGAGATTTTACCCCAGCTGGCGAGAAGCAGAGAAACACCCAGGCTCCCAAGGTGCTATGTAGCAAGTACCCTCCAGCACAGGGACAGGCGCACACTTGGAAGAGGGAAACTGCTCCACACACTAGCCCGGGCAGCCGCCCATTTTCTCTGGCAAGTGAGGAAGGGCAAAGGCGAGACTGGAAGCACCTGGGGCTCATGCCCCAGCCTTTGTGACGCCCAACCCCCAACTCCTTCCCGGGGCTCTAGCTGAAGCCAGAGCATTGGCCTGAGCGGCCAAGAAGAGGTTCCAGCCCTGAAGGGAGCAGGACGTTCAGCCCAAAGATAAAACTGCACAAGCACAACCACGAAGGGACTCGACCCCTCGATTGCCTGATTCAAAGTCAGACGCCTTATCCATTAGGCCACGTGGTCACACAGAAAAAGGCCCTCCAGGCACTTCTTTGGAAAAGGCGACACTGACACATCCAACAAAGTGGGGATTCACCCAGGAAAGCTCATGCTCCAATACGTCTGTTAGTCTATAAGGTGCCACACGACTCTTTGCTGCTTTTGCAGACACTGTGTTTCTCAGGTCAGCTACTGAGGGGGGCCAAGACTCCCTGGGCACAAGAAGTCGCGTTCCCAGTGAGATATGAGACTTAATTCTCTGGAGCCAGGTGGAGGGTTTGGCAGGAGGCTCAGGCATGGGGGATTGGGGTGCAGCGGACGGACCGGCTGTCTAGGTGCAGAGATTTAGTTGCACTGAGGCACAGGAGGGAGGAGGAGGAGGAATCCTGCTGACAGGCAGTGGCCAGGGCCGGTGCAACCACTAGGCAAACTAGTCGGCTGCCCAGCGTGCCAAGTGGTTGGCGGCACCAAAAAGCACACTCAGGGTGGGCAGTGGAGTGGAGGTGAGCTGGGGCAGGGGCTGGGAGGTGCGGGAGGCCTGCCCGCAGCAAGGACGGGGGGGGGGGGCGTGCAGGTGAACCGCTCCCTGTCCCAGTTCACCTCTGCTCCGTCTTCTCCCCTGAGCACGCTGCCCCCTGTCTAATTCTCCTCCCCTCCCAGGCTTGCAGCACTAAACAGCTGATTGGCACCGCAAGCCTGGGAGGCAGGAGAAGTGGAGCTGTGCTGGCGAGCTCAGGGGAGAAGGCAGAGCGGAGGTGGGGAGCTCCTGCAGGGGGGGCTTCCCAGTTCCACCCCCCCACCCCTGCATGGTAAGTGGAGTGACCCAGCCCCAGCCTGCTCTGCTCCCCTGGCTCATGTTGGTGTTGGCTGGATTTGTGCAGGTGTTCATGTATGTTTGCAATTGTGTGTGTGTGCTCTGCTGCCCTCTGCCGGCGCGACAACTGTTTCTCTGTATGTCACAGCCCCCGTACCGTCGATCCCAGTGGTGATTTCCCCATGTTACAAGGGCTGGCTGGCCTGACCCTTCTCCCCTCTGCAGAGTGTGGTGCAGCTCACCCCCTGTGGGGCAGAAGTGCCAAGGTGCTGGGCTCTAATGCACCTGGAGAGCAGCTCAGGTGAGGCTGGGCAAGGTAATAATAATTGGAGATATACCAATCTCCTAGAGCTGGAAAGGACCTCAAATGGGCATCAAGTCCAGCCCCCTACCTTCACTAGCAGGACCAATTTTTGCCCCAGATCTCTAAGTGGCCTCCTCAAGGATTGAACTCATAACCCTGGGTTTAGTAGGCCAATGTGCAAAGCACTGAGCTATTCCTCCCCCCTATAAGTCCATAGTCCAGAGGTTGAGCAGGAAAGAGGCACAGTGGAGATGTTTCCAGGGCCTCACATAACTTCTGCCATGTGGAGGGAAAGCCGTTGTTTCAAAGTCCTCAGCACAGCTAGTGGAAAATCACAGGTGAAAGATGGGAGCTTGGAGTCACATGGGCAAGTCCACATCCATGCTTGATTTTGCTCAGTTATTGCAGGATGGACACTTTGCAGGATACGTCAGATGGAACGTTCACAGAAAAGTCTGTTCAGTGTAGATGGGTGTCTGCCATGGTCCACTGTGAGTTGTGTCCTTTTGATGGGCCACTCACTGGCTAACTACCTTGTGGGCGTTACCCCAGGAGCAAACGTATTTGAAATACAAGTATGGAGCCAGTGCTCACAACTTCAAGTACAAAAATTATACATGCATACAAATAGCATCATCATATTCAGCAAATCATAATCTTTTCATACACATCTTACATGCCACATTTTGTACCAGATTTGTAGCAAATATATAACAGTGGTTGCAATAATGATCTATATGCTCATATTTTAATCAGATAATGTCACCTGATTTTTGCATCTCCCTGTCAAAATACAACTGACACGTGTGGCTTTCTACAGAGTGTCATGATGTTAAAGTTGGAATTCAGTCTCTGTACTTGTGTGTAGGGGGTATTGCTTTGTGCCAGGCACACCGGGCTGTTAGCTGCACCCACTGTCCTTGCCAGGGGGCCCTGCTGAACCCTGGGCGGCTGCACTGCAGTGCTGGGGTGACTCTGCAGGGGGAGAAGCTGCTGTGGAGCAATGTTGAGCAGGTGCAGGAAGGAGCCGGGGTCACTATTCACATTCTGAACTGCACAATTTTCCAAATTTGGGAATGTCCGAGAACAATTCTAAGGAAGGTGAATGCAGATCAGTGACACTGGAGGTGCCCAGACCACCAACGGGGGCGGCGTGGAAATTAATAATGGGAAGATCATTTGTGAAATGAATCGTCACTGACAAGTATTGTCTCTGTCTTCACGTTGTGGTGTTAGTTAGAAGAATCAGGACATATTTTTACTATATTAATTAAACACTTAATTTTATTTAATCAAGCCAAAAACTTAGTGTCACTTATTTTTTCTCTGTCCTAGCAAGAATGAATTGAATTTCGTGACTTTCTGGAAAGTGCAGAGAGATTGAATGTGGGGAATTCAGTCTCTGTGTTTGTGAGCTGATGTTTTCCTCTCACAGGTCAGTGCCTGCATTGAAATACCCAGAGGGATCTAAGGGCTGGTGTACGCTGGGCACTGAACTGGCAGGCGACGTCTCTCAGGGTGTGAAAATCCCCACCCCAGACCCATAGAGTTAAGGTGACCTAAGCCCTGGTTAGAATTGTTCTGTCAATGCAGCTATTACAGGGATGGGAAAACCCCTCTAGTCACTGTCTACTCCAAAGTGCTATAGCAGTGCCACAGCAGCGTTTTAAGTGTAGACAGAGTGAAACTAGATCTGGCTCCAGTTTGCACTGTGGATGCTCAGGTACTAAGACTACAGTAATAATAATAATAATAACAATTCAGTGTTTCTGTAGTTAGCAGGATTTGAACCCACACAGGGCAACCCCAATGGATTTCTAGTCCATTGCCTTAAACACTCAGCTACAATTACTTCATATATGGGTGTTTGAATGTGGGTGAAGGACTCAGGCTGAGAAATGATTTTAAAAGGGGTTGTTTCATTTATTGGCCTGATTAAAAACTATGCCTAAAGGCAGCCACTGTTGTTAGTACTTGTACCTGTGTAGGGACACCCCAATGGGTGTCAAGTCCATTGTCTTCACCAGGGGCAGTCGATTATTTTATCAAGGTACAAATTTCTTGGTCAAGTTCTAATCACCAGAGAAAACAATACACTGCTGATAAGAAGAAGTACATAAAAAGATTTTGCAGCCACCATGGGCATAACTATGATGTGTGCAGCCCAAGGTTTTCCTCCCCCCAGCCACACATCCTCACCCCCTCATGCTGGCTCGTCTGCTTGGCCCCTGCCCCTCTCGGGGGCGCTGTGCAACGTGGCTGGGGATTGTGCAATGGCCCAGCACCAGGCAACACAGAACGGACACCACACGCCCTGCCCTGCCTCACCTGAGCTACTCTCCAGGTGCATTGGAGCCAGTGCCCTGCACCTGGGCCCTTCTGCCCAGGGGTGAGCTGCAGCCCCGCCACACTGCGCAGAGGGGAGAAGGGTCAGGCCAGCCAGCCCTTGTAAGATGGAAATCACCACCGGGGTCGACGGTATGGGGCTGTGACATATGGAGAAACGGTTGTTGCGCCGGCAGAGGGCAGCAGAGCATTCGCACACACATACACACACACACACAATTGCAAACATACACAAACACATGCATGAATCCAGCCACACACACACACACACTTGCTAATATACACAAACACCCGCATAAGTCCAGCCAACACCAACACAACTACTAACAGATGCAAACACACACACAAATCCAGCCACATGAACACACACCTGCACAGCCACAATAACCCCCACAGCTGCAATAACTCCCCCACACAACCACTGCAGAAAACCAGACATACACAAAAACACACAGAAATAGACACACACACACACGCCATCCCCATTCTGTACACACACCTTGGGTCACTCACTGTGACACTGACCACTTCAATTGGATGGGGGGCCCAGCACCATGGCTATTCCCTGCCCTCCAGGGCTTGTGTAGGTGGCAGAGTGAGGCCACAGGAGGCACGATCCAGTGCCAGCCAAGGGGGGCTTAGAGGTGGGGAGGGGGGCTGTGGTTTCTGCACCACCTGGTTCCTGGCACAGGCTCCTTCCAGGATTTGCAGTTCTTACCCCATCAGAACTTCCTGCTCAGCCCCCTCCTGCTGTGCAAGATGGGGGGGGAGAGATGGGAACTTGTGAAGGTTTTTATTCTTCCTCTGAATCATGTAGCACTGGCCACTGTTGGTGATAGGATACCTTATAGGCCCACTGACCTATTTTGCTATGGAAAATCCTATGGTATATTAGATAGTGAAGTACATTATGCAGGGGAACAGGATTACACCTTTCACCAAAGCATCCAGAATTGGCCACTGTCTGAGGCAGAATATCAGCTAAAATAGACCTCAGAAAGTTCTGGTGTGGCATACTGTAATGTTCTATAATAGAAGATTGAAGAAGTAGACACATTTGTTTTGCCTCCCTCTGAAGCATTCAGCATTAGACACTATTGGAGATAGGACAGCAGACAAAATGGACTATTCATCTATTCCACCGCATGGTAGTGGTAATAATGATTGGTAGATTATCTACAGTGCTTTTCATTAGATTGCTGAGTGCTTTACAGAAGAGGTCAGTATCATTTTCCCCATTTTATAGATAGGGGAACTGAGGCATGAGATGCCGTGACTTGCCCGCGGTCACCATGGTAGGCCCGTGAGACAAACCAGGTCTTCTGAGTCCCAGTCTAGTGCTCTAACCACTAACCACACTGCCTCCCGTATGGTTTGGTATTACACAGTGAGATGCAAACAGTGCATGATCGCCATTAAAATATCATGTATTAGCCATTGTTGGAAATGAACCCACACTACTTAAACAACTGATTTATCCCTTTATGGAGAAGCCTATGGTATGATATTGCACAGTAGGATACATAGGAATTAAACAGCTGTGTCCTGGCCACTGGTGAAGACAGGATACTAGGTTAGATGCGTCAGTGGCTGATCCACTGTCAGTACTTCTAGTCTGGCATGGTGGGTGAAGTATGTGATGATGGAGAGGTGGGGTGCATTACACTTTTCTGGGAAGCAGTGTTACTCAATCTCTTCACATTAGCAACTCCTTATTCAACGCGAAATTGTTTTGTGACTATTCCCCAGACATTTACTATTGAAAAGTAAAATAAACAAACAAAAACAAACCAATGGTAATATATTTAATCTGTGCCTGTACTTGTTTTCAAAGGTTGACCGAGAACACTTGACCTTGAAGAGTACGGACGAGCAGGCAGTGGGAGAGGGGCTTTTTTTTTTGCCTTTAATCATTAATAATACATAGCTCTTATATACAATAAACTCAGGCCGACCTAGCTACATCACTCAGGGAAGTGAGACGTTTGGTCCCTCTTCCCCCCATGCCGTGGCTATGCCAACCTATGCCCTGGTGTAGACAGGGCTCTGTGATTGAAGAATTCTTCCCAGCTGCCTGCCTGGGGTGGGGTTATGGGGTGCGGAACAATGTTTATGGTGGGGGTGCTGAGAGCCACTGAACCAAACTGTAAATCCCGTCTGTAATGGAACCACTGCAAGTCAGGGGGTGCTGCAGCCCCCCCCCCCCGCAGTTCCAGCACCTATGGGTGAGGATGGCTGACTACAGCGACTGAAGGACCCCTCTGGCCGCCGCAGCGTCTACACCACCGGCGCCCAGCGACAGGCTGCAGGGCCTGGGGGGTGAGGGGGAGCAGGGCCTTGGCATCAGCCCCAGGCAGCGGGGAGGGGGCAGGGAGAGGGGCACCACGGGACGGGCGGAGGGCTCCGGGGCGTGGCTGTAGCGCCACTGGGGTCCTGAAGCCCCGGCCTGGGCCGCGCGTCTCTCATTGGGCCCCTTGGACTCCCGGCCCCGCCCACAGCTAAGCCGCCGTTTTGTTTCCCTGCCCCGCGCTCCCCCCGCGGCCGCGGCTCCCGCCTAGGCAACGAGCGCGGCCAGCTCCGCGATCGGGTCGGACTCTCGCCTCCCTCCCTCCCTCCCCGGTTCGGAATATGCAAATACAGCCACGCTGTGATACGATTGGTTAAATTACCGGCCCACCCGCCGGCGTCAAGTTCTGTTTATGCAAATACAGCGGCATCCTGGAGCTCTGATTGGAGCCCGCCCTCCCTCCGCTCCACCCCGTCCGGCCGCCGGGCCCCGGCATGAAGGTTGGGAACGCGGCCGGCCGGCCCGCCTCCTTCCTGTGTGCGTCACTGAGGGGGCGTGCTCCGCTCGCCGCGATTGGCTCCTGCCGGGGGAGGCGCGGCAGGATTGGCCGGCGGGCGGGAAGGGGCGTGGTATATAAAGTGAGGCGGGGCCGGGGGCCGCTCTCCAGGCTGCAGCTTCGCTTTCGCTTTCTCCGCCTGCCGGAGCCGCTGGCGCTGGCCGGGTAGGAGCGGGGCCTTGTCTGGCGGGTACCCGCGAGCGGCCGCGGCCCGGCCGGGCTCTCGGGGGGGGGGGCGCACCACCTGGGGCGGGAGCGGGGCCCGACGCAGGGGGTGGCGAGAGCGCAAGCGCTAGAGCGCCTGGCTTCCCTGCCCTGTGATGCGGTGGGGGATGCTGGGACATGTAGTCCAAGGGCCTGGCCCACCTGGGGTCTGTGTGAGGTGATGCATGCTGGGGTCTTCACACCCCCGCTTTGCTTCCTGGCTGCTGCTTTGGTGCAGTATGGAGACTTCGCTTCCCAGCATGCACTGTGCCCCCTTATCCCATGGGGCTGGAATGACCTGCTGCTGCATGCCGGGAGGTTCGCTCTGCAGAGCAGGATTCAATTGCAGCTACGTTTTTTCCATCCCGTCATCTTTTGTTGGCCAAATGGCTCAAATTACAACATGTAATACAGGATTCTGTACCCTAGGCATGGACTGTGGCTTGTCTACCGGACTAAAAGGCCATGTGACCTTAAGGTTGAGCTGTAAATGTAGACTTCATGAGTCATTTAGCTACTAACTTGTAAGGGATTTTGTCCTATCAGATAAGCTTTTTTGGTTCACTCTGAGGCCACATGGTATCCTGTGCATGTTGCGTGCCTTTGTTCTAGTAGCTACTCTGCAACTCAACTCCATGTTAAGTAGTGATACTTTGCACGTAAGCAAATAGAAACATGAGCTACTAAACTCATGAAGTTTAAATCTTGCTACTGTTGCTAATGTTTTTAGTTTTTTTTAAAAAGGAAAACATTAGTTCCACTAACTTCTATCTTGTACCTGATGTAGGTCATTTTTAAACATGGGCTAACAAACTGAAGTGTTTGCATGTGTAGTAAACAAGCTTCTTATTACAGGCAAAATGTCTAAGGGGCCAGCAGTTGGAATTGATCTTGGCACCACGTATTCCTGTGTTGGTGTCTTCCAACATGGCAAGGTGGAAATCCTTACCAATGATCAGGGTAACAGGACCACGCCAAGTTATGTTGCCTTCACAGATACAGAGAGGCTGATTGGCGATGCTGCAAAAAACCAAGCTTCAAGGAATCCTACTAACACAGTCTTTGGTAAGAAAAATGAAATGAGACTTTAAAACTGAGATCAGAGTACTTCAATCGTGTAACCATTAAACTGAATAAAGTTGCTGTATCATTGCTTAGCTAGCATAAAGTGTATAGCTCTTCAGCATGTTACAGGGTATAGCATCATGCAGAATTGGGCTCTCTAATTTGGATGTAGATGGAAGTTAGAGGCCTCGCTTCTCCATTGTTTCCATTTTGGCATCAGTTTAGGTAGCAGTGTATTTGCTTTCGATGAACACATTCTGGGAATGGAGGAACAAATGCCATCTTTTTTACAGCACATCCTGTTGTGCAGGTTGGTGCTCAAATTGGCATGAGGCATAAGTTATTTAGACTCCAAGTTTGATTCATAGTCCTTAAGCTAAAATGATCCTAGTTAATTATTATTTTCAGCTTTCATTGAGTTCAGCTGTTCCATTTTAATTAGTATACAGTTGGACTTTAAATCAGTGGTGTTCAACCTGTAATCTGCAGACTGCCTAAGATATCCAGAGCAGTCTGCACATCCAAGGTTGAAAACTACTGCTCTAAATCATGCAACCTCCATTTACCCTATAAAGTGGAGATTTTTGCTGTTGTCCTGATACTAGTAGATAGGATGGCTTAAATGTGCTCATACCATGGCAGGAGTTAAGTCTCCATAATTCCAGTGACCAAAATAGCTAGATATTTGGGGAGCGGAGTTATTGTGGGAGTTGCCTCATGTTAACTTAGACACAGGACATAACTGAAATGCTAATGACAGCATGTGTTTGTAGAATGATGAATTGGAGTTGTTACTGATAATAGTTAACCCTTTTCAGGTGCAAAGCGGCTGATTGGTCGTAGATTTGATGATGCTGTTGTCCAGTCTGACATGAAACATTGGCCTTTCACTGTTGTGAATGATGCTGGCAGGCCAAAAGTCCAGGTCAACTACAAAGGGAAGACCAAAAGCTTCTACCCAGAGGAAATATCTTCCATGGTATTGACTAAGATGAAGGAGATTGCAGAAGCATACCTTGGGAAGGTGAGATTAAGAGCTGAGTTTACTCAGCTAACTCTCCTAGAATTTAAGGGGTTAATAGTTTCAAACCTAGCTTGAGCTTGATTTCATCTACCATGTAGATGAAAGTCTCAGATGATTCTGACTTCTTTCTCCTGCCCATAGACTGTTACCAATGCTGTGGTCACAGTACCAGCCAGCTTTAATGACTCCCAGCGCCAGGCCACAAAAGATGCTGGAACCATTGCAGGTCTCATTGTGCTCCGGATCATCAATGAACCGACAGCTGCTGCTATTGCTTATGCTTTGGACAAGAAGGTGAACAAGCTGTACTATAACACAGCTAAACAGCATAGTAGATTGTTGTTAATCAGTTCAATATTGGTGAGATGTAACATCAGTAACAAAACTCTCTATTCCTTACAGGTTGGAGCTGAAAGGAATGTCCTGATCTTTGATCTTGGTGGTGGCACTTTTAATGTTTCAATCCTCACTATTGAGGATGGCCTCTTTGAAGTAAAGTCAACTGCAGGTAATAACCACGTGGGTGGGGAGGACTTTGATAACTGCATGGTCAATCATTTCATTGCTGAATTCAAGCACAAGCACAAGAAGGATATTACCGAGAACAAGAGAGCAGTTCGCCGTCTCCGCACAGCTTGTGAACATGCAAAGCGTACCCTCTCCTCTAGCACTCGGGCTAGTATTGAGATTGACACTCTCTATGAGGACATTGATTTTTACACCTCGATTACCAGAGCTCGTTTTGAAGAGTTAAATGCTGATCTGTTCCGTGGCACTCTGGATCCTGTGGAGAAGGCCCTGCAGGATGCCAGACTAGACAAATCACAGATCCATGATATTGTACTGGTTGGTGGGTCCACCCAAGTCCCCAAGATTCAGCAACTGCTCCAGGATTTCTTCAGTGGCAAAGAGTTGAACAAGAGCATCAATCCTGATGAAGCTGTGGCTTACGGTGCAGGTAACTCATTCCCCCAATAACTTTTTTGGCTTGTAATGCCAGGTTTGATCATGGGTATAGATGTATGTAAAGTCTGCAAAAGACTAACACAGCACTCAAGCCATGGCTAGTAAGCGATCGTCTCCCAGGTTTACACTTAAATGTTGGTGACCTGTGGATCACAATGGCATCAATGAGAAATCACTTACACTTAGTTGAATACTGTGCATATTTCTTAAATCCTATTGGATAGCATCTTTCCAGTTCACTTGCGTTGATGAATTTGGTTCCAAATTCATCCATACTTTCCACCAGAAGTGGACTGATAGTTAAAATCTTCCGTGAATGTCCGGGCGAGTTAAAAGAAACCTGTCTTTCCAGTGACAGTATTTTACTTTGTAGTGTCTTCACACAGCTTCTTTTTTTTTTTTTCCAGCTGTTCAGGCTGCCATCTTGTGTGGCGACAAGTCTGAGAATGTAGCAGACCTGCTGCTGGTGGATGTCACTCCTCTGTCTCTTGGTATCGAAACAGCTGGACGTGTCATGACGGTCCTGATCAAGCGAAACACTAGAATCCCCATCGAGCAGACTCAGACATTCTCCACTTACTCTGACAACCAGCCTAGTTTTCTGATTCAAGTATGTATCTGGGCTGGAGTAATATTCTTCAAATGGTTAAGGGGCTGCTACTCAATTCCCTTCAGTCTCTGTACTGCAACAAAACTAGCATAATCTGGTCTCAGGTACTGAGAACCTCCAGTTTAAACTTCAAACTCTTCTTGTAAGGAAGTACTGTACTTGTAATGGAAGTTATCTGCTGATGAATGCGCAGGTCAATCTCGGTGAGTAGACTCTCTCTTAAGGCATGGTAGGTTTTGAAGAATCCCTTCCCTGTTTGAGAGTTGATTTGTGAAGGAGTAACTTACGGCTGCTATGATAACATTCCAAAAATCATTTGTAGCTTCTACTAGAGGTTGAAAAACCCATGTTGGCTCAAAGTACCTTCCTTGGATGTCTGAGCGACCATAACACATACTTCACTTGACTTCCTGATCCTCAGGAAAATACTAGTTTGCAAGTAACACAGATTAAACTTCATATAGCAAAATACTTACACTCATCTTGTTGGCCCTTGTTTCTTCTCCGCCCTGCCCCCACCCCCGGCCAGGTCTATGAAGGGGAGAGAACCATGACAAAAGACAACAACTTGCTGGGCAAGCTTGAGCTGACTGGCATCCGTCCAGCTCCAAGGGGTGTACCTCAACTTGAAGTAAAATTTGATATTGATGCCAATGGCATCCTTAATGTGTCTGCTGTGGACAAGAGTACTGGCAAGGAGAACAAGATCACAATTACCAATGACAAAGGTAGGCAGTGCATAGTCCAGGTGGGGTGGGGGAGGAGATGCAAGAGGGCTGCAGTAGTTTGTAGGACTGCATAATGTCACCTGAAGTGGGTGGGTGAGTGCATATACCAGTGATTCGTAGAATGGAAGGCCAATCTTATTGCTCTAGGGGTACTGGAACCACCAACTCCAGCTCCTTTCCCAGAACAACCACCACCTTGCTGGGGTGTACCCCAAGCTAAAGCAGCTGCCTGGTCACCCATTCATGCTGATGAGGAATGTTAAAACCATATTGCAAATTACACAGGCATTACAGTCTGATAAAACCTTAACATTGGCTTGTTTTTTGTTTTGTATTTGTTCCTCTCATCTTCAGGGATACAGTGGTTCTGCATACTGTACACTCCAAAAAGGAAGTATGGGTTGATGTAGATAGTTTGAAGCCTAAAAATCTCATTCCATGAGTACAATATTTCTTATAGTAATGTGGCCTACAAACTTAATCCAACTGACTTACCGTATCTTACAGGTCGCTTAAGCAAGAAAGACATTGAACGCATGGTCCAGGAAGCAGAGAAATACAAAGCAGAAGATAAGAAACAGCTTGATAAGGTGTCTTCCAAGAATTCTCTAGAATCCTATGCTTTCAATATGAAGGCCACTGTTGAAGATGAGAAGCTCAGGGCAAGATCAGTGATGAGGACAAACAGAAAATCCTGGACAAATGCAATGAAATTATCAACTGGGTGGATAACAATCAGGTATGTGAAAATTATAGCTCCATGAGAAGAATTTTCATCATCCAAAAACTGGAATTAAAAGCTCCAACAAAGCTTCCTGACTCATTTTAACCTGACAAGGAACACACTTATCGAAGTGTGCAGCAACAGATGGGCAAGTCTCCTGCCATTGTAATCTTAACTAGTGTCTTTTTGTATTGTAATGGCTTACAGAAGGCAGCAGTACCAAAATCCAAGGTGGGATCCTAGTTTCTATGGGCAGGCTGTAGCTATTGGCCTAGATTGAGTGGCAGGAGATAGCTAATGGTCGCTATGACGAGAGTGACACCAAAGCCATTCGTAGTTTCCACCAGCAGTCGAAAGACTTGTGTTGGCTTAAAGTACCTTTCTTGGATGTCTGAGTGACCATAAAATCTTTCTAAAAGACTTGCCTTAATAAATGGATTTCTCCTGGTGGTACAAGATACAATGTCAGATCAGATTCTAGTTACCAACTCAGCTAAAAGAAAGGGATTCCTGAATATTTCCTTTCCTGAGTGGACATCTTGCACTCATGAATTGAATTAAAAAGCAATTCCTTGCCAAAACTGCTCTGACTGTCTCTTTGACTGGCCTATAAGATGTTAACGCTGTAGATTACATAGGTTCCAAGCTCTTTAGCAGTGGTTACTGTTAATCTGTAGCTTTCCTTCTGCTTAATTTTTTGTCCATATTTACACTTTGTTCTAGATTCTGAATTCCTCTATGTAGCTTGTCAAATGCCTAGCTTGGCATACTACTCTCCCCCACCTATCCTTGTCACCCAGGCAAGCGGAAATTGACTAATAGTGCAAGCCTCCCCCACCCCACATGGGGTTTGCATAAAGTACACTGTGGCTTAAGCTGCCATCTTAACCCTGACCCAAGGTAAATGGGAAAATATAAGCAGTAGGTTGGTTCTTGAGCTGGCTTTCCAGGGGCGCACTTGCAGTGAGTGTACAAATTGTTCTCTATATGTTCCAGGCTGCTGAGAGAGAAGAGTTTGAACATCAACAGAAGGAGCTGGCGAAGGTCTGCAACCCCATCATCACCAAGTGTAGCAGAGTGCAGGAGGGATGCCTGGTGGCATGCCTGTTGCATTCCCTGGTGGTTGGAGCTGCCCGATCTGGAGGGGCCTCATCTGGACCTTGAGGAGGTGGATTAAATGCACAGGAAGCAACCTTCCACAGCTGGCTATTGTAATAAGAGGAGGCCCTGAAACAAAGCCTTGTATTAGAGGCCCAGTATGAAGCCCAAAGCCTGGACTAAAGTAATGGTCAAGACTTTACTAATGTAAAGCAAAGTTAAGCTGTGAGCCAGAGGCAGGCCCTGCTCACAGAAGCTGGCAAGGAAAGAGCAAGATACAGACCTAAAAGGTCCTGGACACCAGGTATCAGACCGTTCCAATACTTGCCCATTCCACACAGATAACAAGGAAGAGGCTGACCCATCCTGAAGATGGGCAAAGGGGTAATATGATGGATAGAGTTGTTTTGTTCATACCAACATGTGTACAAGGTGAGAGGCGGCACCTTGCTACGCAGAGGGGTTGTACCTCAATACGTCAGGACTGATGTATAACTTGTTTGTACCTGGGGATAAGAATGCATCCCTGGGGCAGTGGAGTGTCCTGCCACTGACTGAGCCGGTCCATTGTTGGGGCACATATTTGTAGTATGTCCTGTAGAGTCTGCTGGAAACTATTACTGTGCTTCGTTTGACAATAAACCTGGCCGGGTGCCTTATTAGAATCTGCGGTCCTTGGAAGTTCTCTCAGGGTCTGCTGTCAGCTCTCTGCAGAGCCAGGGTAGCACACAGAGGGAACATGCATGCAGCCAACTGATCTGAACATTGAACAGAGCAGAGTACCACACTGGTGGCATCTGACACCCAGGGGCGGCTCCAGGCCCCAGCACACCAAGCGGGTGTGGGGGGCACTCTGCCGCTGGTCCCGCGGCTCCCATGGACCTCCTACAGGCGTGCCGGCAGAGGGTCCGTGGGTCCCGCGGCTTCAGTGGACCTCCTACAGGTGTGCCGCTGTGCTTGGGGTGGCAAAATGTCTAAAGCCGCCCCTGCTGACAACAGCTATTTCTTAGCATCGAAGCAGTTGAAGAAAACTCCATTTGAGCTGCTATATAAATTGTTTCTGGGCATTTTAGGCATTCTAAATCCTTGAACATGTGCACAGG
This sequence comes from Mauremys reevesii, assembly GCF_016161935.1. NCBI lineage: Eukaryota > Metazoa > Chordata > Testudines > Geoemydidae > Mauremys > Mauremys reevesii. Next base: position 376,991 of record NW_024100846.1, read on the forward strand.
GATGGGAAGGTGAACACGATTGCACTTTATTAGAGGGGGGTGGGTGTGTGTGTGTCCCACACCTATGTCTACGAACTTTTATGTAGCCTGATGCACAATAACGAATGGCATAGGGGTCTTCCCACAGACTAAGTACACCACAAGAGAGTGATATGCGTACATACCTGTCATCAGTGTGTACACACACGTGCACCTATGGATTAACTGTACTCTAATATTTCTGTGGGTGAGGAATGAAATCTTAAACTTTAAGTTTCAAGGGAATTAGGCTAAACTTGGTTTCCTTAAGTTTTATTCTTATTTTGTGTATTAGGTTTTGATTTAAGTTAGCCAAGTAAAACCCTAGTCAGCTTTAACAGCTCTTAGCATTTTCTAAGCACTGCATCCCTCACTTAAGAATTGAGAAACCTGAACTGCAAGGCTGGTCCTGTGTCTCTAACCACCAGGTTATCAAGGAAGGGTGTGAGTACATTAACCAAAACTTTGTTGCATATAATACTATATTCTCATATGTAACTTTTTAAATAGCAGTAATGCAATTGTAACTTTGTAACTTTTGAGTATTTTACCATTTACTTACTAATATTGATTTTAATAAAAGTCTTTAAAGCTATATCTGTCTCAGTGTGAGTTTCCTGTCATACCCTGAGGGTCCTTTATAAATTCTGTGCAGACTGATTCAGGACAAAACTTTGATCTTCTGATCAAACAGATTGGTGAGCCTACACCCATACTTAATTATTAAGATCAAATAAAATTACATTAATAAACTAAATTCCCATATTATCCAACTATATATTAGTACACCTTAAATCCGGCTACAGGCTGGTGAGCCAGCCAGGAGTCTCAAGGAGTGTGTGACAGGGATTCCAGGCATCCTTAGACCCCCTGAAAATCTCACCTGAGACATAAGTAAAGAGTTAAAGTTGCAAGGAGTTAGAGAGCAAGAGTTGTGTGTCTTGCTAACTCACTGTTAAGAACACAGGAACCTGATTTCCTGTGGCTGCAGCTTGGCAGCAAGACCAGTATTTCCATTGTTTTGTGGTTTAACTTAGTTTTGATGTATCAGTTTTGAACTTTATCTTGCAAGATAAAGTAGTAGTGATGTTGTTAAATGTGTTTAAGGGGCTTTGCTGGAGGTTGAAGTTGTAACAGATGGTACCGATTAAAAATATAAGCAGTAGCACCGGCCCGCTGACCCACACTGAGTGGTGGTGGGGCAGTTAATACATGGATTTATTAATTGCCACCAAGAGGCTGCAATAACTCAGAACTTGTATAGTTCTTCAGTCCCCACAACTCTCCCAGGGTGCACCTCTGATCCATCTGCCTCAGTATCTCCAGTTGTTTGGCAGGTCCCGACAGAGGGGAAAAGACCTTTCAATCAGCTATGAGCCATCAAGGGAAGAGAGGGGAACATGCCCCCCCCATCTTTTACTTGGGACTTATTGAACTAGGTAGAAAACCAGTTTGGGGTATTGTTTCCTCCTTCTGTGAAAGGACGCCTTCAGTTACAGAATAAAGCAACAGAACGTTCATTCTAGTTTATTACATAAGCTAGTGAAGTGTTAGAATTCAAATGAGTTCTATGTTGGGTTAAGGTGAGTGGAGTAAGGGCAAGAGTAGAGTCCGTTGGAATTGCCCATAGCATGGCTTTAGAAAACCTTGCCAGAAAATACATTCAGGAACATGGAGGAGGTTTAGAACAGCTAAAGAACAGCAAGATATCTAAGCATTGTAAGCATGGGGTTTTGTGAGTAATGTATTTGATGTAGAAACAAAGCAGAAAAAAAGGCTAAACTGGTGAAGAAAATAGCTGTTAAATGTCTGCTAATAGTTTGCTGGTGGAACCCTTCTGCCCCTCGAGTTGGCAGCAACAAGGGCCGGGTTCACTATCCAGGGTTCTGTTTCAATAACAATGCAAAACCGGCTCGAGCCCCACCCAGTGACCTGGGACAATTATCTACCCCCGGGCGCCTCTAGGAGGCAATACTTCCCCACTCAAGCACAGAGTCTGAGTGTAGCAAAATCCTTTTAATAAAGGAGGAAACAATGTGGCATCATGTGGGAAACACCACAAACAGGATTATAACACAAATCATGAGCAAAGACCCATCTCCAAGTACATTTGGCAATGTCCTTTTCCCCTCAGGGTCTTAAGTCCAAATCACCCCAAAGTCCAACAACCCCAAAAGTCTCTGTCCCTGGTCAGTGCCACCCTAGAGTTCAAAAGTTCATTTGCAGTTTTACCCCCCCCAGCCTGGGTGGAAATGGGGGGGGGGGCACACAGGGTGTAAAGGGGCATTTTATGTGGGCTGAGGCTAACTGCCCTGCCTCTCCATGGAGATCTGCTGCAGCCGTCACCATGAACAGCTCTGCTCCGCTCCACCAGCCCTCCCATGAACTACTCCAGCTGTCCACTCCCTCCCCTCGGCCAGGGTTTAGAGCAATACAACCTTTATTAAAGTAAAATAGTAAACAGGGTTTACTTTAAATAATCTAAATCTGTCCTAATTTTAGTATTAAATCCAAAGTTCTTAAAGATCCCATCAATAACCAAAACCTAAATGAAAAATTGAAATAAACAATGTTTAATTTAAAACCCAAACATTAAGAAAAACTTTGTTTTTAAAAACAAAAACTAACAAATGCCATAAATTAATAATTTCAACATTTTATCAAAAAGGTGTGCTACTGCAGGATGAGAAAAATAACAAAATAAATAAGCCTGACCACTAAAGCCTCCTATAAAGGAATTGAATCCTTGAATACTGGCCAAACCTGTATAAAATATGTAGAATTATGTCAAAACTGGTGTTGCAGGTCAGCCATTCGAAGCCAGCAAATGTCAATTAAAAGCTCCATTCCAACTAAAAAAGACAAAACAACCCAATAAACCAAAACGGTCACAGCCTGAAACAAACCTACACAGAAGCAAAATTAAACCTTTGCCAACACTGGAACAAACAATGTAAATGTCTAATTCTAACTTCTTGTTTCTCCCAGGAGGAAAGTGTTTTGCATCCCAGTAACCAGGCTGTCACTGCAGCTTTCCTTTCACTAAATAAGATTTTTACCAAATATAATTTGCCCTCAGTTTTCTCTATGAGAAATTGAAATTGTATCTTTGCACTAGTATCCCAAGTGTGCAAGTCCATCCCCTCAGAGTAGCCCCATCCCCTGAGCTCAGGGGAGACTCCCAACTGGTTTGTGCATTTGTAACCTTGGGGCCTGAAGCTGATGAGAGAAAGGGAAGTGAGCAATCTTGGAGCTTTCCGATACCCCCTGCTGGGAGCAGAGGGAATTGACTGAGTGATGTCCTGGCTAATTTTCACCTTGTTCTCTGCCAGCAGGCTCCACTGGAGAGCTGGGGAGTGACTTGACCATGGCAGCACCCTATGTACATTTTGGGGCCATTGGGGTGAAATGTGAGTACTTTTGGGGTTGGGACCCACATGAGAAGGGATGTGCACAAACTGGAGAAAGTCCAGCAGAGGGCAATAAAAATGATTAGGGGGCTGGGGCACATGACTTACAATGACCTACAGGCCATATCCTGTATGTTAAGCTAAGGCAAAGTGAGCATATCTATATTGTGACCTTTTACTCAGAAAGGAAACTTGACCTTTATCTTGTTACTTAAATAGAGAAGTACCCACGCCTGTCTAGACCAATCGACAATGGAGAATGGCATAAGGGGTTTTTCAGTGTTGTACCCACAGAATTAACAGGTACACCAAGAGGGAACTTATGTGCATATGTACATGTCATCAACACGCACAAACATACTAGCCTATGAAGTAAGCATACCCTAATGTTTTGTGGATGGGGAATGAAATTTGGGCATAGGAGGAAGGATTTCCGGCGCTTGTGCCCTATGAAAGAGGTAACCCACCTCGCTAGAGCACGTCGCTCTGTCATTCTAACTTACTTCCTCCACTCTCTCTCTATCTACTATCAGTAGGCGCCTGTACTTGTTCTTAAACTTTAAGTTTCAAAGTAACTCGGCTAAGCTCAGTTTCCCTAAGTTTTTATTTGTTTATTAGGTTTTGATTATAAGTTTAACATAGTCAAGTGAACCCTAAGTAACATTAGCTTTTTCTAAGCACTGCATCTTTCACTCAAGAATTGAGAAACCTGAACTGCAAGGCTGGTCCTGTGTCTCTTACCACCAGGTTATCAAGGAAAGGTGTGAGTATATTAACCAAAACTTTGTTGCATATAATGCCATATGTATCTTTTGAATAGCAGTAATGCAACTGTAACTTTGTAACTCAATTATATTAAATAAAATGTAAGCTAATAAATTAAATTTTCATCATATTTTCCAAATTAATATTATTAGTACACCCTAAATCAGGCTACATGGGACAGAGAATTGGAGTGCAGGGGGATGAGGGCACTGGCTCTGGGGGTGCAGGCTTTAGGGTTGGGTTGGAATGATAGGTTCAGAGGGCAGTAGAGAGCTCAAGCTTAGGGCAGAGAATTGGGCTGTGAAAGCTCTGGAACAAAGCCAGTAAAATGAGAATTTAAACATGAGAAAGAAAAAGATCAGACTAGAACAAAAAATGGTGGGGGTTGAAAAGTTTGAGATACAAGTAAGAAAAAAACACCCCCCTACCCCAGAGCATTTAAGAACTAAATGAGAAATACCTCTCCCCCGCTGCACCAACAACTCTAACAGGAGCTGACTGAGGAAGAATCACCACTTGCCAGCAGTTTGGTTTGGTCTGGAATGGACCATGAACATCTCATTCCCACAAATCTGGTGTGTCTGGCCTGGGACAGGGGAGGGGCTCCTCTCCTCTCCATTGGGGACATGGCGGGATGAGAGATGTGTCAGGGCTTGATGGGAAATCATTATTTCCCTGATCATGTGCCAGTCCTAGTCCTTGCTGACCCAAACAAACCGTTTATCCTGCATGCTGATGCCAGTTTGGAGGGCCTATGAGCACTCTCGTACCAGGAAGTGGAAGGCAAATGTAAATCTGTGGCCTTTGCCAGCTGAGAACTGTCAGACAGCGAAACTCGCTATCCCATCCACCAGCTGCAGTTCTTGGCCTTGAAATGGGCCATCACTGAGAAATTTTGAGACTACTTGTCTGCTGCTCAGTTTCAGGTATGAACAGAGAACAATCCACTGACTTATGTGTTAACAAGGGCTAAGCTGGATGCTACAGGGCAGAGATGGGTGGCTACTTTTGCTAGCCATAACTTCAGCATTCAATACCAATGAGTTGGTATAACAGGGAGTGTGATTTATCAGGACCACCAATTCTTGGCTGGGGGGAGGGTGTAAGCAGGGTCAGAATGAACTCTACCCTGCCATCTGTTGGTGTTGTGTTGTAAAGGCATTTAGTTGCTGATGTGCATGGTCACACCCACCCTGCATTGCATGATGGGGGTGCTTGTCCAAATGGTGATTTTGGCTGCTGTGGGATCCCCAATCTCTTTCTTATTAGGGCAAGAGTAACAAAGTGTAGTGAACCTGGTGATATGAATCAAGGACAGTAGAACGGAATTTAGCAGTTCTTGATTTCTGGACTCACCAGAACCCACATGAAACTCAGTATACAAGGGACATGGGTTCCAAAGCAGAGTGAATTAAAAGAGATTGAAAATCAATATTTGCACTTAATACTAGGTTTCTTTTAAAATTTCTAAATGCAGATTTTATGATTTTTTTTTCTTGCTTTAGTTAAAAAAATATAATTATTTATGATAGAGAACATTTAAAAACTTTGATGCTTAAGTGTACATTTTAGATACAATTTAGTGGGTTGTCTCTTATTTCACATAAAAGCCAAACCTGGCAGAATAGTTTAGCTGGAAGAAAAAGCAGAGCAGAATTGTTAGTCAATAGTCAGTGGGTGGGTTTATGCAAATACTAGACTCATGGACCGGAGAAGGGGCGGGGGGGGGCACACACACCATCTCTGAAACTAATGCTTGCTACTTCACTCCATAACACCACACACAGAGCAGCCCTTTACCTCTCAGGACCAAAAGACACCGTGAAAGAGATCTAACAGCACAAGCTTACAACAAGCAACTGGAGCACAAACAACAATTTTAAGGATTCAAAACCACCTCTGTCTTTCCACACCAGGGACAACAGAAAGGACCAGCACCTGCAAGAGACCACCAAACATCCATTCCTACCTCCCACCCCATTTTGTCCTTTGGAACCCATGCCCCTTAATGGTGAGTACTTTCCAGGACAGGGTGACGCTCTCAGGCCTCAAATGCCAGGTACAGTTACTCTGTCCTTGATCCGAAATCAACAGGAAAATACACTGGATTACTCCTGCCCCAATAAGAAAGAGACTGGGGATCCCACAACACCTGAAATGACTGTTTGGACAAGCACTCCCATCATGCAACCTGAGGTGGGTGTAACCATGCAAATGACATCAGCCCCAAAAGGCCTTGACAACACATCACCAACAGATGGCAGGGTAGAATTCATACTGACCCTGCCTCAACTAGATTGTGGCAAAGATTCCAAAACACCAAACATTAAACCTCACCAAACATGGGTCAATCCATCCTCATCGTCAAATCTGCTTGTTATACTCCACACCTGAACAGTAGCCCTCCTATGGACAACATACCCTCCTAATTCAGAGTCTGTACGTTAACCTTTTACCCCAGTTGGGGCTATTGCAGATTATGTATTCCTTACGCCACCCGATCTTAAACAGAACTTCGCACCCTTGGATAAGCTGTACGTTGTTCCCTGAGCACCAGAAACTTCTACGTCTAAACTCTGTACCGTACACATTTTTTCTTTGAACGTCATCTTAATAAAATGTTGACTTTTGTTTGAGATCGGCTCCTGTTCCTTTGCAAGGCGTGTGCGTTCGCTCCGGGTTATAGTCTGCTAATACAGCGAGAGGGGGAGGATATAGCCAGATGCGCTGCCTGCTGCAGACACGGATCCAAGGCTGAACCTCGTCCCCCACAAGCTGAAGGCTTAACTGAAAACAGTTTAAGAAGTGCTCCCGTCTCCGGCACTCAGCTACCCAGCTCCCAATGGGGTCCAAACCCCAAATAGATCCCTTTTGCCCTGTAGAAGCTGTAAAATCCTGTGACCAGGGCAGCAGCCTAGCAGCCTGCACATCTGTCTGCCAGCGCGAGAGCACGTAGGGCACTAATCTGGATAGTGGCAGCTGGGTGGCAGGGGGAGGGTGTAAAAACCAGCAGAGTGGTGCAGCGGGAGCGTGCTGGGCCCATAACCCAGAGGTCGCTGGATCGAAACCATCCTCTGCTAGGTGAGCGCTTGTTTCTTTTCCCTCTGGGCCTTCAAGCCAGGCGGTGACCAGCAGAGCACCAAGAGCCTAGGCCATGAGGCAAGAGGTGGCTGAGGCGAAGCGGCCTGCCAGGGAGCTCCCTGGCACCTCTGGCTGCCTGGGCTGAAGGCAAGAGGCAGGCCTGGGCGTGGCGAGGGCCTCCTGTCCCGGAATGAGGCTGCAGTGCTTCCTGGTCCCCTTTTCCCACCACCCCGGCAGGCGGCTGCTGCGGGAGAACACGAGGGAGGCTCTGGGGGCGCTAGGCAGCGCTGTGTGTGTGGCTGTCAGGGGAAAGAGCCGAGGCTCCGGACTCAACCTGCCATTGACTCGCGTGGCTCTGCGCGGCCGTCAGCCGGGGAGGGGCGGGCCAGGCCGCGGACGTGACTCAGGCTTGGGCCGCATGGCCGCGCTTTCCTGACGAGGCATGAGGCAGGCCAAGAGCTTTGCACAGCGTACAGGGAAGTGGGAGGGAGGCGTCTTTGAGCCGGCCTGTCTCCTCCGCTTCTCCCTTGCCGCTTGGGCGGAGGCGGGAAGGGAGCGAAATGTTCCCGGCTGAAGGTTTTGCACTCGGCCTTGAGGATTAAACCTGAGCCTCCGGCACGGCTGCTGGGAGATGCGCTTTTGCAGCGCGGCCCCGACACTCTTGTAGGCAGCAGGTGAATCCACTGTGTCCAGGAGGGAGCCTTCGAGGCGGCAAAAGGGGGACATCACAGCTCCCAGCAGACCTTGAGGAGCCCATGAGGAGCCTTCAGTGGCATCCCTGGGGGAGCATAACCCCCCCTCCTTTCCATTAACAGCTGCACTCACTGACCCATGAGACCACAGAGACACCTACCAGCAGCTGGTTTGCCAGGGCCGCTGCCCAGCACCCTGCAGCGCTTCCTGCCAGTGCCAGAGCTCACCAGGCACTAGGCTGGAGCCAGGGCCGCTAGGCGCTGCTGAAGAAAAGCCAGCAGAGGGACACAGTGGAAGCGTCCTGTGCCCAGCACACAGAGGTGGATCAATCAAAACCCTCTTCTGCCAGCACCAGGCCTCCTGCTTCTCACACTGGGCCTGCAAGCGAGGGGGCGGCTGGCACAGCGCCAAGAGTCTAACCTGTGTGGCAGGAGGTGGCTGACGCCCGCAGCCTGCTGGGGAGCTCCCAGAAGTTATTAAGGGACAGAGACTCCTCAGTGCCCTTAGTAACAAGGGTTTGGGGTTCCCCAGGCCAGGGGTCACTATGTCTGTCTTATAACCCTGGGTGTCAGGTCGCAAGTCTAGGGCTTGGCTACACTTGCAAGTTTGAGCGCATTAAAGCAGCCCCGGGTTCCCTATCTCCTGAGGTGTCCACACTCGCAAGGCACATGGAGCACCTGGGCTCTGCAGCTGGAGCGCTCCTGGTAATCCACCTCCATGAGAAGCATAAAGTTCACTTTGCCTCGGCTGAAATGCCCAGGTGTGAGTGTGACGACGTGTTGTATTACTGCACTGTGACTGGCCTCTGAAAACGTTCCATAATCCCCTGAAGTCAAGTGCCCACTGTGGTCATTGTTTTGAAATCGGCATGCGGATATTCCCTTTCAAAGCTCTGTTTCCGACAGCCGGCTGCTTATCTGCTCCGGGACAAAGCAACCATTACTGGGGAATGCTGCTGCCGTTGTTGCTGGGTGTGTGTGTGAGAGAGAGTGGTGGGGGAGGGGTGGTCTGCTGCTGTCCGAACACACAAGACAGCATGCTGACACACTCTCAGACCCCCAAAACACACTGTCTCTCCCCCCACATACACACTCCACCCCCGCCCCCCATTTGAAAAGCACATTGCAGCCACTTGCACACTGGGATAGCTACCACAGTGCACTGCTCTCTGTGGCATTTGCAAGAGCTGCTAGTGTGGCCATTCCAGTGCACTTGCAGCTGTCAGAGTAAACACACAGCAGCATTTTCCCTGCTGTGGTCTCCGAGGGCTGGTTTAACTCCCAGCGCTCTACATCTGCAAGTGTAGCCAAGCGCTAAATTTGCCAAGCCAACCTACATAACACCTAACATATTTGAACCTCTTCTTTTCACACGGTTGCTCAGTCTCATGGGCTGCTTTGTCTCCAGACAGATCCATTCTCTTTCAGAACAGCCTTGCTCTTTCTGTCTGTGTCAGAGTAAACACTCCCCTTCACTCTATTCTCAGACAAACACTAGTGTTAGAAAAATAGGCCAATGCAAGCCTGTTAGCAAAACTAGGCCCTTAGCATGGGTAGACTCAAGGCCCTTAGCATAAGTAAAATCAAGGCCTTGAGATGCAAGCAGAGAGAAAAGCCTGTGTCAGCTATTATCAGTTTAATGCTTGGTTTGTACTAGTCCATGCTTATCAGCAAGGCCCACGCTTGGCGTAACATATGTGCAGCTGTCTTTTTCTGCTTATGGCCAAAAGCAGTTAGCCTAATGGGTCATTTTCTCATGCATGAAGCCAAGAGTAGTTAGTATGATAATATAAGGGGTTAAAGGGGATATCTTATGTCTTCCTTACAATGATAAATGTATCCGTGCAGCTGCACTGTTATCATGATGGATGTATCCGTGACAGTTATGCATATCTTGTTCCTTTTTGATTGATATATGTATTCTATGTACTTCAATATTCCCTATAGATACATTTACAGGACCTATAGGGTCAGCCAAGTAACGCAAATAAGACGTCAACAAAGTTGTTTGTTTCGGGGTATAAAGGTAAGCCCATCCGGCCATGTAAGGTGTGTCTCTCTCGGGCATTAGCCGGGACGAGAACACCCGCTCAGCTGATCGATCAATAAAGCTAATGGTACTCGTCTACCTGTTTCCGTGCTTCCTTGGCGTAATTGGGTAAGCTCCAGGGAGAATCGGGCCCTTTTGGCTAACACTAGTATTAACTGTTTGCTACTGATGGGTTTAGAAAGCATTTGTCAAATGGAAGATTCTGTTCCTGGAGGACTGTTCTGAAGATCCAGTACTTTATACAAGAAGAGAGGAGTTTTTCACCCCGGATGGGCCTTGAACCCACAATATCTGGTTTAGGAAACTAATGTTTTCACCATTAGGCCACTGAAGAGCAGTAGAAAGGTAGATGGAAATTCCCTCTCATAATTGCACATTTCTCACATTCACTCAGAAGCCAAATACCCCATTTAATCGCCTTACAGAAATGTCTGTATCCCCTGGCAGCGAGGCAACTGGGCAGGTCGCTGACAGAGCTGAGCACCACCTTTCTGCCAGCCATCGTTAGAGAAGAACCCCACCCTGGAGTCACCCCTCCCTCCTTCAGCACCTCCACGGCTGTGGCTCTGAGTGGTAGTAGGATGATTAGAGGGTGAATCCGGGACTGGAAGGGGGGTGAGGTCGGCCTGTAAGGAGTAACCAGGTGGGGCTGACCCAGGGGGAGGCTGTGGGCTGCTGGTCAGTTTAGATCAAAGCTGCACAGCGACCTGACACCCAGGGTTATACCTCGTCAGGAAAGCGCGGCCATGCGGCCCAAGCCTGAGTCACGTCCGCAGCCCGCCCCGGCTGACGGCGCGCAGAGCCACGCGAGTCAATGGCAGGTCGAGTCCGGAGCCTCGGCTCTTTCCCCTGACAGCCACACACACAGCGCTGCCTAGCGCCCCAGAGCCTCCTCGTGTTCTCCCGCAGCCGCCTGCCGGGTGGTGGGAAAAGGGGACCAGGAAGCACTGCAGCCTCAGGCCAGGACAGGAGGCCCTCGCCACGCCCAGGCCTGCCTCTTGCCTTCAGCCCAGGCAGCCAGAGGTGCCGGGGAGCTCCCTGGCAGGCCGCCGCCTCACCCAGGAAATAAGGAAAAGGGGATGAATAAAGAAGTCAGGAAATAACAAGGAAATGAAGCAACAAAGAATCCTGTGGCACCTTATAGACTAACAGACGTTTTGCAGCATGAGCTTTCGTGGGTGAATACCCACTTCTTCGGATGCAAGAATAACTCTGAGCGGTATCTGAAGAAGTGAGTATTCACCCACGAAAGCTCATGCTGCAAAACGTCTGTTAGTCTATAAGGTGCCACAGGAGTCTTTGTTGCTTTTACAGATCCAGACTAACACGGCTCCCCTCTGATACAAGGAAATGAAGAGGTTTGTCGAACGGGTTTCTGCCCCATTTACCATCTTCTCAGCTACCGCTCAGAGTTAAAGACCTAGAGTCGACCTATCGGCATAAGTACAGATGGTTGGATGGGAATTAAAAGGAGCTGCTGTCACAAGTGTTAGGTGCCTGCAAGCAGCATGCAGAGCGTTTAAAAACACCGCAATTAGAGGCTCAGATGAAACGTTTGCCCTAAATCAGAAGCGACAATAGGACGACCAGCAGAACGCCACTCTAGGTACATGGCAGAGTAATGGAGGCCGTTAGAGGCAAAAAGTCATTCCTCAAAATTTGGAAATCAGATCCTAGTGAGGATAATAGGAAGGTGCACAAACTCTAGCCTGTTAAGTGTCAAAGTCTAACAAGTCAGGCCAAGAAAGAATCTGAGAAGCAACATGCTAAAGACACAAAAGCTAAGCATAAATCCGGTCAATGCGAGTCCTGGCCTGTCCCCGCAGAAAGGTGAACCCCCTCTGTGGCTGGAGTGAGCTCCTCTAAGCCGACCTGCGCCAGGTAGTGCTCATTGTAAAAATGTTTCCTCTGACGGTTGGGAAAACGGGACCAGCGGTGCTCAGGCCGGCTGACACAATTAAAATCCCCCCCAACACCAAACATCATGCAGCCCAGAGGAAGGGAGCCTTTGATCTTCCCTCTCATGCCTTAACTGGGGACCATACACACTAATATAGCAGTAACCAGTGCCACAGAGCACAAAGCCACCAGTAATGCCCTCCCTGGTTGGAGCTCCACCACCTTCTGTACTAGCACCGCGAATGTGAAAAACAAGACTCCAGCCCCATCGTTCTTCCCTGGCCAGGAGGCCCTTCCTCCAATCACCCTCTGCCTATTGAGCTACCCTAGAGTTGTTAATGTGCATTTCCTGAACACTCACCATGGCCAAGTCCAGCTGCTCCAAGGCACTGAACATCAAGCGCCTCCTCCTGGGCCCCCAAATCCCTTCCACCTTCCACACGGCCACTTTTACAGATGCCCCTTCCCTGGTACTGCCCTTGCTCAGCTGCACAGAGGAGCTTCCATCCCCAATCCCTGCCTGTCACTGCCCAGCAGCCCTCTGGCACCATTCCTGAGGGTCACCCTGCCTTGCTGTCTTCCTGCCATGTTGGGAAAGACAGATCCCATCTCTCCTTGGTAAAAGTCAGGTGGGCCAAGTAGGGGCAGAAGCCCATTCTATGTTTTCCTACTGCAGAGCCCAAGATCAGAGACTCACCATCAGTGCCACCCACAGGGGAGGCAAGTGGGGAAGTTTGTTCCAGGCCCCACAGGGGCCCCATGAGAATACAATGTTGCAACTTTTTTTAATGGAAGGGGCCCCCAAAATTGCTTTGCCCCACAGCAGCTCTGCTCACCTTGGGTGCAAGTACCACTGGGCTGCCAGAGAACAAGCTGCCCCCCTGTACAAAGAGAATAAAAGAACCTGTCAAAGCCTGGGATTGAACCAGGAACCTTTAGATCTTCAGTCTAATGCTCTCCCAACTAAGCTACTTTGGCAGCCGTGGAGCAGTATTTTGGCCTGTTGCTTCTCTGCCCGGGATGTTTTTGCAGCAGTTGCACACAAACAGGACGTCATTGTGAGCGGCCCATGAAGACAAGACTCGCTTTTGCCTGCCTTGCTCAGCTTGACTTGCTGCCTCACCCTGTTCCTGCCCTAGTGCCCGGGTTGACCTGGTGGTGGAAGGGGACTGGGGGCCAGTGGCACAGGGAGGAAGTTGAGCTGGACCCTGAGCTAGACTAGACCCTGGCAGTGAGAGTCTGGCCACCACTTGCCGCCCCACCCTGTTGTCCTGGCTTCCCCCACTGGGCGTCATTTCTGGAGGGAAGTGGGGCTTCTGCCTCCCCTCCCCGATTTTCACACCGCAGAGGAGTGCGGACAGGAAAACGAACGGCTGCTCCACACCCCCACCGGAGGAACCCGGCGCCCTTAGCTGTGGCGAGTAAGAAGTGGCTGTTGGCTGACAGGGCCTGTCCCCGAGGAGCTGGAACAGCAGCTGCCGCCTCCCCCTCAGCTCCAGGCTGTGGGAAATGCTCATTGCCTGGCTGCATGGGCGGCTGCTGCTCCGTGCTCTGGAGAGCGTCTGTATTGCTCTGTCAACCCCCCGTCTTCACTGAGCCAGTCTGGTAAGGTCCCAAGTGCCCCCTCCGGCCTGGCAGCTGAGAGTCTGTGCAGACATCAGCCCCCCTGCCAGCCCCACAGGCAGCAGCAGCGCCAGCCCCCCAGCACCACAGGGGCACTCAATGCACTTCCTGTGGGGAAATGGCTCCTTGGCGTCCAGCTGCTAGAGTGAGAGCCAGGAGAGAGCAGTGTCTGGCTCACCGTGGGGGAGAGAAGAGACCTGGTGAGTGCAGATCTCCCTCAGCCTCCCCCGCAAGGCTGGTCAGTTGTATTGTCACTGTGATAGTCAGTGCTTCCCTTCAGGGCCGGCCCTAGAGGGATCCGGGGTGTGGGACAAATACCCCCTTTCCTCCCCAGGCCCTGCCCCCACTCCACCCCTTCCCCCAACCCCCCACCCCGTCCCATCTCTTCCCGTCCCTGCCCAGCGCCTCCTGCACCCCACTGAACAGCTGATCACTGGCAGGTGGGAGGTGCTGAAGGGGAAGAGGAGGAGCTTGTCTCCAAGGCCTGTAGTGGGGGGGGGGGGGAGCTGGCTGCCAGTGGGCGCTGAGCACCTATTTTTTCTCTGTTGTTTCTGCAGCCCCGTAGCTCCCATGGAGTCGCTGACTCGGCTCCTTTCACACTCTAGAGAGAGGAGCAGAACCAGGGCTATGGCTGATCTATGGGGCACCAGGTGAGTGGCAGAGGCTTCAGGCGCTGAGAGTTTGCCTGACCCCTCAGGGACACAGTGTGAGGGGGTGTCCCAGGGATCTCTATGAAAGGAGCAGAACAGGATTTACTGGGGGTGGGGAGAGAATTGAGAGTGTCTCAGGGGTTGTACAGAGGTATTGCCCGGGTGAGGGACTGGCTAAAACACAGGCCTCGCTGCGAGCAGGATTTGAACCTGGATTTCAACGCCAACAGCTTAACCACTCGGCCATCACAGCTGTAAGCACAAAATTGCCTCAATGCCAGAGAAACTGGTAAATAATCCCAATGCCCAGGCTTGAAGTCATCTGAACTACAGAATTCCCACCGCAAACCTGGCTCCCAAAGACCAGGGGGGATTGGGGGTTTGTTCCCTTTGCTTAGCCATGTGCAGTTGCAGGTGCTATGCTGAGGTTGTGAGTTCAAACCTGGCCTAGAGCACTGGTTTTCATTAACCAAGTGGCTTCACCCCCTTATTTACTCCTCTGGAATGTAGAATTCCAGCCCAGGGGACACTGAGGCAGGGGAGGAGTCAAAAATGCCCCCTTCACTTATTACCTCCTCTCCAGAGTGCAGGTCAGAATCTACAATCCTTTCTCCCCCACCAGCCCCTGTGCCAGGATCCCTCAAGCAGAGCCTGGAGTCCTGCCCATCCTTGACCCCTGAGCCTGGAGGGAGAGAAGCAAGGAGCCATTGTTAGAGGGCTTTCCCTTCCCCTGCCCACTTCCCGCCCATCTCCTCATTCCCTTCATGGACCCCTGGGATGTGAGTAATTCTGTATTTGAGTGGCTCTCCCTCCCGGCCAATGAGCTTGGCGTAGACTAGCAGGGAGGGAGGAGGAAAGGGATTGTGCTCCAGTGAGAGCTCAGAAAGAAAGGTGCAGGTCCCCCACTAGAGCCCAGCCCAGCAGAGCACAGCAGAGCAGAGCAGGCTGGAGAATGTGTGTATGGGTCTGACTACTTCTCCCATGCTCTTCCATTTGAGCTAACTTCCCCCAGCTGTCGCCAGCCTCCCAGTCAGCGCAAGGGGGAGAAGGGCCGGGGAGGAAGAGCTTTGTGCTCCACAAGGGCTGGCTTTTTGGGAGGCCAAGCGGGTAGAGGGATGGAGGCCACTGGAGGAGCTGAGCCGGCTGACTGTCCATGGCTTCTAAAAGAAGGGCAAGAGAAGGTCCTGTGGCTGCCTTGCTGCTGGAGAATGCGGGCGTTGATCCCGCTGCCTCTCGCATGCGAAGCGAGCGCTCTGCCACTTCAGCTAATTCCCCTACCTTGGCAGGCTGTGTCTTGATCCATCCATTCGATAATGGAGGCCACATCGTTCCCCGCGCCAGCCGGTGACTCCTTCCAAAAGGGTCAGGCAAGGGAGCATTTCCCATAGGGCGGCTAGCTCAGCTGGTTAGAGTGTGGTGCTAATAACACCAAGGTCATGGGTTCAAGCCCCATGCTGGCCACTGTGGGAGGGAGAGGGTGGCTTCTGGTCTTCTGGCTGACTGCTAGAGGTGGCAGAGGCTAAAACCAGATTTCCCTCTAGGCTGAGCTTCAAAGTTACAAAAAACAGGACTAAAACTCCCTCTTATCATAGGGAAAATTCACAAGCTAAAACAAAAAATAATCTAATGCATTTCCTTGCCCTTACTTACAATTTTTGTAATCTTAGATGCTCATTTCAGGTATGTTTTCAGGAGATGTTTTTCCTTCCTGGTCTCTCTCTCCATCCAGAGAGGGAACAACAAAAAGAGTACAAACAACACCCCCCCCCACCCCCACCCCTGATTTTTTTAAGGGTTCAGTCCTGAACAGGACAAACGTATATATTTGAATTTGGCAAAAGAAAGCTTCAGCATCACTGGCATGACAAGCGCAGAGCTCAGAGTCCTCACTGGAACACCACAGGGTATGACATTCTTGGCAGAAAGAATATACACATTGAATTTCTGGCAAGGGACACCCAAAAGAGTCTTGGCAGGACAAAGGGCCTAGGGTTCATTCCTGGCATGACAAGCATATGGGGATTACATTCCCCACAGGGAGACACACAGCTTTAAGGGAACACATGAATTTGGTAGGGCTCTATTAATTAGTCTTAGCTCCAACACCTCGCAATCTGATGACCACGCCTATCTTAGCAAGCAAGGCTTTCTCTTAGCTGATCACTATTTGCTAGCCCTCTGGTCCCTTGACCATACTCTGGACTTTGGGTCTGGAAAAGAGCTGGCAAAAGCCATAAACCAGGTTGTTATATAAACTGCACACGGCTTCGGTGGAGCTCCGGGAGCAGCGGACCCTCCTCAGGCATGCCTGCAGGTGGTCCACCGGAGCCGCAGGACCGGTGACAGGCAGAGCGCCTCCCGTGGCGTGCTGCCCTGCTTGAGGTGGCGAAATGTCTAGAGCCACCCCTGCTTCACATTCAGTAATGTCAAAGTTCTTGGTTCAGGCTTGTAGCAGTGATGGAATAAACTGCAGGTTCAAATCAAGTCTCTGGAGTACATCCACAGCTGGGAGGGGTCATTCAGTCCTTTGTAGAGAGCTTCAGTTTGTAGCAAAGTCCCTCCGAGATATAAAGCAGGATTGAAGACAAGATGGAGACGAGGCATCAGCCTTTTATAGTCTCTTGCCAAGTGGTCTTTGCTTTCTTTATCCAGCATGTGACATAGAAAAACCTTAAAGTTCTGTCCATAGGCAGGTCCCTGCAGACCTTGCTGAGGCACAAGGCGTATCTGCCTTCTCTCAGTGGGTCGATTGTACAGCTGATGGTCCTTAATGACCCATCAAGCAGGCTAGACAGAACTGACACCAACTTGTCTGGGGTGTTCCCCGGAAGCAAAGAACAAGTTTGAAATACGGGCAGCATAGAGCCAATATTCATAACGTCAACTACAAAAATGATAGCATCCTTATAAGCAGCCAATCATAACTTCTCCATAGACCCCTTACACAACAACCTTTCTACCATATTGGCTGCAAATATAGAACAGTGGTTGCAACGGTGATCTATACAGTTACAGATTATGTCAATAACGTCACAGGAGGTGACACGGCATCAGTGAGACTGATACTGGAATATTGCCTCCAGTTTTGATGTCCTCATTTGAAAAAGATGTTGTGAAATTGTAGCTGGGGCAGCAAAGAGCCACCAAATGTTCTGAGGGCTGGAGAAAAATGCCTTCTAGTGAGCTATTGAAAGAGCTCAATCTGCTTAGCTTATCAAAAGAAGATTGGAAGGTGACTTCATTGAAGCGTTGAAGTGCCTTAATGGAGAGAAAATATTCGGTATTAAAGGGCTCTTTAATCAAGCAGAGAAAGGCATAACAAGACCCAGTGGCTGGAAGGTGAAAAGAGACAAATTCATATTACAACTAAGGCACAAAAATTCAACAGCGAGGATGTTTCGCCACAGAAACAAGCTATCAAGGAAAGTGGTGGATTCACCATCTCTTTATATCATTCAATGTGTTTGTCCCAAAAGTAGCTATTGTGTCATATAGGAGGCCTCTGATATGCAGGGGGTCAGATGAGATGCTCTAATGGTCTCTTCTGGCCATAAAGTTGACTAATTTCTGAAAAACTGAGGCCTGGTCTACACTAGGACTTTAATTCGAATTTAGCAGCGTTAATTCGAATTAACCGTGCACCCGTCCACACCACGAAGCTATTTAATTCGACATAGAGGGCTCTTTAGTTCGACTTCTGTACTCCTCCCCGACGAGGGGAGTAGCGCTAAATTCGACATGGCTATGTCGAATTAGGCTAGGTGTGGATGCAAATCGACCTTAGTAGCTCTGGGAGCTATCCCACAGTGCACCACTCTGTTGACGCTCTGGACAGCAGTCCGAGCTTGGATGCTCTGACCAGCCACACAGGAAATGCCCCGGGAAAATTTGAATTCCTTTTCCTGTCTGGCCAGTTTGAATCTCATTTCCTGTGTGGACATCGTGGTGAGCTCAGCAGCACTGGCAACGATGCAGAGCTCTCCATTAGAGGAGTCCAGGGAATCTCAGAGTAGAAAGGGGGCCCCAGCATGGACTGACCGGGAAGTCTTGGATCTCATTGCTGTGTGGGGCGATGAGTCTGTGCATTCGGAGCTGCGCTCCAACAAACGGAATGCAAAGACCTACGAGAAGGTCTCCAAAGCCATGGCACTCAGAGGATACAGCCGGGATGCAATGCAGTGCCGCGTGAAAGTCAAGGAGCTGAGACAAGGCTACCAAAAAATCAAAGCAGCAAACGGACGCTCCGGAGCCCAGCCCCAGACATGCCGCTTCTACGAGGCACTGCATGCCATTCTTGGTGGGTCTGCCACCACTGCCCCACCAGTGTCCGTGGACTCTGAGGATGGGATAGTGTCGACGGCCAGTTCCTCGGCGATGTTCGCAGACGGGGAAGATGAGGAAGGAGATGGGGGGGGGCAGTCGACAGCGCTTACAACGCTGATTTTCCAGACAGCCAGGATCTCTTCATCACCCTCACTGAGATCCCCTACCAACCCTCCCCAGCCGTTACCCCGGACCCTGAATCAGGGGAAGGATCAGTCTGTAAGTGCTTTAAACATGTTAACATTTATTTTTAATGGAGCAGGAATAGTTACTAGTTGAAAAGAAGGTCAACATATATGGGGATAGAACAGAAATCCTCTTGGGATATCTCTGAGAAACTCTCCTGGAGGTAATCGAAAAGCCTACGCATGAGGTTCCTGGGGAGAGCTGCCTTATTGGGTGCTCTGAAGTAGCACACTTTTCCGCGCCAGGCTTTCATCTGGTACTCCGGGACCATTGCCTCAACGAGCATGGCAGCATAGGCCCCTGGTTTGTGCTCGCTTTCATGTAGCATGCGCTCTCTATCTCTTTCTGTGACCTCCTCAGGGTGATCTCGCTCAGAGACTCCTGCATTAAATTAGAGTAAGTTGTTTACTATTAGTATTGGGAGTGCTTCACTGTTCCTTTGCATAACAAGAAGCGTCACTTTACAGCCACGTGGTGGAGGCTGCAGAGTGTCAGCATACAGGGATCTTTCCCAGGGAACAGACGCGAAGGGGTGGAACAGGGGCAGAGTTTATGCTTTCAGGATTGCCTGCAGCAAGAGGACAGTGGTATACATTCACTTTTAAGCAGCCAAAAGTCTTTGGCTTACTATGCCTGGCTGCTCCACGGATTCTGCTGTCCTGCCCCGCTTGTCTGATCTGCAGTGCAATACCCCAGGCAATGAAAGCGAATTCCAAAAATTTGAACTGTCCCTGAGTGAGTGCGCATGAGATAGGTGGTGTGCATGGTCTTGTTCACAGAGACTGACTAGACTATGTTTCTTCTTTGCAAAAATCAAGTCTCAGAGGGGTAGCCGTGTTAGTCTGGATCTGTAAAAGCAACAAAGAATCCTGTGGCACCTTATAGACTAACAGACGTTCTGCAGCATGAGCTTTCGTGGGTGAATACATCTGAAGACTTGCATCTGAAGAAGTGGGTATTCACCCACGAAAGCTCATGCTGCAGAACGTCTGTTAGTCTATAAGGTGCCACAGGATTCTTTGTTGCTTTGCAAAAATGTATCTTTGTAAGGAATTCAAAAATGTATCTTTGTAAGGAATTCACTCCTTTTCCCATCACACAGCTGCAACTGTATCCCGACCTGCTCCAGCATGCCCTCACAGAGGCTGGCGCAGATTAGGCGACGCAAGAAAAGAC
This sequence comes from Mauremys reevesii, assembly GCF_016161935.1. Lineage (NCBI taxonomy): Eukaryota > Metazoa > Chordata > Testudines > Geoemydidae > Mauremys > Mauremys reevesii. Next base: position 396,864 of record NW_024100846.1, read on the forward strand.
ACGGGACGAGATGTTCACTGAACTTATGGGCTGCTCCTGAGCCGAGGCGGCCCAGCAGAGCCAGTGGAGGGAGAACCTTTCCCAGCAGCAGCGCTCACACAGCGAACGGGAGGACAGATGGCGTCTGGAGGACCAGCAGGCGACTCAAACGCTGCTTGGACTAATGAGGGAGCAAATGGACACACTCCGGCGCCTTGTGGATGTTCTGCAGGACCGCAGGCAGGAGGACAGAGCCCCTGCACTGTATCTGCAACCGCCTCCCCGCCACAAAGTCCAATACCCCCTCACCCTAAATAACAAGAAGGAGGTGCGCCAATGGCCGTGAACACTGTCATTCCACCCCAGCACAGTGCTCTAGTACCAAAAGCACTCATTCGCTAAATTTTGAGAAGTCCTTCCCTTTCTGGGTCACCCAAGGCCAAATCCCAGTTTCATCCCCTAACTGTGTAGTTGATTATTAAAAATAGTTTGCTGTTCATTACTGTTTCCGTCATGTTTCTTTGAAGAAGACTTTGTGTGAAGCGGGGGGAGGGCTTTGGTCATTGCATAGCACAGTCACCATTACCAGGGTACAGACACGGGGCAGGATCTACAGCAGGTCAGCAGGTCACAGCACACAGTGTCACACAGCAGGTCTCACACACACAATGCAGTCACTAGGCACCCTGGTCGGTCTGACAGTAGAGCAGCTCCCTGCAGAAATGTTGTCTGCTGCCCCAGGGTCCTAGCGCCTGCCATCCACAAATGGCAAGGCAGGCTGCCCTTACCCTGCCCTTCCACCATAGCCCTGAGCCTCTCCAATGCCCCAAACCCTCAGCCCCAGCCAGAGCCCTCATCCCCCTACACCTCCTCCCCCTTCCCACACACCCCGCACCCCTTCCTACGCCCCCAGCCTAGAGCCTGCACTCCTCACCCCTACCCTGCACACCCACCTGTAACCATCCTCCCCCCAGTCCTCCCCCGCCACAAGGCCACATAGCCCCTGCACACAGAGTCCCGAAAAGGAGGGATGGCAGGCTCCGTTGAAACAACCAGTCCGGCACTGCAGACTGCTCTAGGAGCAGGAGCCTATCATGCCTCGAGTGCAGAAGCGGTGTTAGCATCACAGCACACCCTACCCACCACAGTCTGCGTCTCTGTTTCAACCCTTTAATGTGAATTCATTAGTAAAGAAAACGTTGTTAATTAACAATATTCCATTAACTTTATTTTTAAATGTGTGTTGGAAGGGGGGAAACGTGGTGAACGGGGTATGTAACCACAAAAGAAAGTCAACAGTAACTGAAACAGGGCAGGTTCAGCTTCTCTGTAAAGAAACTGAACAGTCACAGGTTACCCTGCTCTCTGAGGAATCTATCTTTCAAAGCCTCTTGGATGCACAGCGCTTCCCGCTGGGCTCCTCTAATTGCACAGCTGTCTGGCTGAGCGTAATCAGCAGCCAGGCAATTTGCCTCAACCTCCCATCCCGCTATAAAGGTCTCCCCGTAGCCCTCACAGAGATTGTGGAGCACACAGCATGCAGAAATAACAATGGGGATATTGGTTTCGCTGAGATCAGAGCGAGTCAGTAAGCTCCTCCATCTCCCCTTGAGACGTCCGAAAGCACACTCCACCACCATTCTGCACTTGCTCAGCCGGTAGTTGAAGAGTTCCTTCTCAGTGTCCAAGGCGCCTGTATAGGGCTTCATGAGCCAGGGCATTAGCGGGTAGGCTGGGTCCCCGAGGATCACTGTAGGCATCTGCACATCCCCAACAGTTATTTTGTGGTCCGGGAAGAAACTACCTTCCTGCAGGTTTCTAAACAGCCCAGAGTTCCTGAACACACACGCGTCATGAACCTTGCCCGGCCACCCGATGTTGATGTTGGTAAAACGTCCCCTATGGTCCACCAGTGCTTGCAGCACCATTGAAAAGTAGCCCTTTCGGTTTATATACTGGCTGGCCTGGTGGGCCGGTCCCAGGATAGGGATGTGAGTCCCATCTATAGCCCCACCGCAGTTTGGGAATCCCATTGCGGCGAAGCCATCTATGACAACCTGGACGTTTCCCAGGGTCACTACCTTTGAGAGCAGGAGCTCAACGATTGCGTGGGCTACTTGCATCACAGCAAGCCCCACGGTAGATTTGCCCACGCCAAAGTGGTTAGCTACTGACCGGTAGCTGTCTGGCGTGGCAAGTTTCCAGAGGGCTATGGCCACTCGCTTCTGCACACTCAGGGCTGCTCACATCCGGGTGTCCTTGCACTTCAGGGCAGGGGACAGCAAGTCACACAGTTCAAGGAAAGTGCCCTTACGCATCCTGAAGTTTTGCAGCCACTGTGATTCATCCCAGACCTGCAGCACTATGCGGTCCCACCAGTCCGTGCTTGTTTCCCTGGGCCAGAATCGCCGTTCCACAGCATGAGCATGACCCATTGCCACCATGATCTCCATGGCGCGGCGTACCCTGCTTTCTGAGAGGTCTGTGCCACTCTGTGACTTCATGTCCTCACCGCGCTGCCGGAGCCGCCTCGCCCGATTTCTCAGCATCTGACTGTTGAAGAGGTGGACGATAAGGTGCGAGGAGTTGACAACGGCCATAAGTGCAGCGATGATCGCAGCGGGCTCCATGATTGCAGTGGAGTGCTGTGGCGTCCGCGCTGTCACTAACAGGAAAAGTGCGCGAACTGATTTCCCGCCGGCGGGAGTGACGGTTGAATGCTGACAGTTACCCAAGACCACCCTCGACACAGTTTTTCCCCCAGCAGGCATTGGGGGGAAATCCCAGAATTCCAATGGGCAGCGGGGAGTGCGGGAACTGTGGGATAGCTTCCCACAGTCCACTGCTTCCAATTTCGACGCTGTCCCCGTTAGTGTGGACTCACAAAGTCGAATTAGTGTCCTTAGTGTGGACGCACAAATTCGACTTTGTAAGGTCGATTCTACAAATTTGAATTAACTTATATCAAACTAATCTGGTAGTGTAGACATACCCTAGGAAAGTGTAACATAAGTGAGAAGAAAAAATCTTTGTTACTTCCCTGGTGGTCTAGTGGTTAGGCTCTGGCACTTTCACTGCCACGCTGAGGGTTCAATTCCCAGTCAGGGAAAAGTGACTTTAAATCAAAACTGCTTCAGTTATTTTTCACTTACAAAATAAACAAATCCATGTTTTTTTCCTGATTCCCCCATCTTCCCACTATTCACCAACGAAAGCTTATGCTCCTGTATGTCTGTTAGTCTGTAAGGTGCCACAGGACTCTTTGTCTTTTTGAGGCGAGTGCAGCTTGCTTGGGATGGTGCTGATGATGGATAGAAAAAAGGCTGGAGTCAATGACTGATGAGACCACAGAAGGGGAAGGGGAATGGCAGCCCCACAGAAGGTCCTGGGTGCTCTGATGCCCCAGTTATTGCACCCTGGCCTGTCACAGAGAGAGAAAAGACCCAGTGGGACCCAGCACCCCTACAGTGATCCCATGGACAAGAACCTGGCTGGGAGTGGGGTGAAGGTTCCCTCTGGGCAAAGGGGAGCTGAAACCCCTCAGTGTCCTGGAATTTAAGCAATGGAAGCTTCAAACCCTGCAGGGGTGGGGGCTGAACCTTCAAACCCTGCAGGGATGGGGGCTGTCCAGCCCAACCTTCAGCAGAAGGTTGGGCTGGACAGGGGAGGCAGGTTTGTATAATTTTTGGTGGTGCCCAGAATGGGACCAAGTCCTGCCCCACACCCCACACACACCTGCCTAAGGCTCTGGGGTGGAGTTTGCTGAGGGAGGGAGAGGGGCTGGGCTCTGGGAGAGAGTTTGGGTGCAGGAGCTGGGCTCAGTCAGGAGGTTGGGGTGTAGGAGAGTGTGCAGCTGTGCGAAGAACAACTTGGGATTGCTTGGGGAAGCCACCTTTAAAAACACAAGTGTAACATCCTAGTTACATTTTAATAAGACCAAATTAAATGGTGCAGGACAGAGCCAGCTACAGTCTATTGTCCTGGACAATAGGAGCCATCAAGAGTCCAAACCACTATTAATGGCCCACAATTTGCATCATTACAACAGGACCTCAGAGTTATAGTTCATATTTCTAATTTCAGATCCAAGAATGATCAGTTCATACAAATAGGATGAACACACAGAGTAGATTATAAGCTTTGTAATGATACCTTACAAGAGACCTTTGCATGAAGCATAGTCCAGTCACTTTATATTCACACTCATTAGCATATTTTCATAAAATCCTATGGAGTGCAACGTCACAGCTGGGAAAGGGTTTTACTGCGGCACCTGGGAGCAGTTGAGTTTCATGTTCAGGCTGTGGGATGAGTTCCTCCAGGTTTCTTGTAAGCACACAGGGACCTTCGCGGGTGCTCTCGATACAGGAATGGCCCAGACATGATAAAGTGATGGGAATTGCATTTTCCTTTTTTATTTCTGTATTTCCAATGACATTTCTGTTTGTGATTTCGTTTTGTTTTGTACAACTGTGTTTTCTCCTGGATTTGATATTTAACGAAAAAAAGAATAAGGCCTCAAGGCACCAGATGGAGGAGCAGGCTGGGGTTAGGACTGCTAAGAGAGCGAGAGTAGCAGGTTTTCTGTATTGTTTCCTGCCCTCATTTTTCTTGACTAGTTTCTGTTCTGTACAAAATTTGCCAGTTTTTCACATGTGAGCCTGGCTAGCTCAGTTGGCAGAGCTTCAGACTTTTAATTTGAGGATCCAGGATTCAAGTCCCTGGTCAGGCAAAGAAACACTTTCCCTCCATGACACCCCTGAAGAATTTCAGAAGGACTTTCCTTGACTTTAGTTTTTCCTTTTCAGGACATGGCCTTTCCTAGGAAGGGTCCTTTACTGCCTGGGACTGAAGGTGCTACTGCCTCACCTGTCCACTGGCCTCACAGTCTGGAGGAAGAAAGGCCTCTGGGCCTGCAGCAAAGTGCTGGGTGCTGACTTTTTGAGCAAATGCAGGGCTGGTCACAGAGGCATGTTCCCACTGAGTCCTCCCTGCCAGAAAAAATTGTCCCCACAGACAGGGGTGGCTCCAGGCCCCAGCAAGCCAAGCGTGTGCTTGGGATAGCAAGCCACGGGGGGCGCTCTGCTGGTCGCTGCAAGGGTGGCAGGCAGGCTGCCTTCGGCGGTGTGCCTGCGAAGGGTCCGCTGGTCCTGTGACTTCGGCAGACCTCCCGCAGGCAAGCCACCGAAGGCAACCTGCCTGCCGTGCTTGGGGCAGCAAAATGCCTAGAGCCGCCCCTGCCCACAGAGTCCTCCCTGCTGGAAGTCTACAGTAATCAACAGGTGCTCTGCTGGTCCCATGGTGTAAGGGCCAGCACTCAGGACTTTGAATCCTGCAATCTGAGTTGAAGTCTCAGTGGAATATGAGCACAATTCCTGGGCCACAAACCCGGCTGGGTCTTCCAAGGCTCTGTCTTGCTTTCTCAAAGGCCATGAAAGCCTCTACAAAAGGTTTTTTTCTCCTGCTGATAATAGCTCACCTTAACTGATCACTCTCATTATAGTGTGTATGGCAACACCCAGTTTTTCATGTCCTCTCTGAGTGTGTGTGTGTATTTTCCAGCTGTATTTTCCACTGCATGCATCCAGTGAAGTTGGTTTTAGCCCAGGAAAGCTTATGCTCAAATAAATTTGTTAGTTTCTAAGGTGCCACAAGAACTCCTTGTTCTTTTCGCAGATAAATTAATGGAGGTTAAGTCCATGAATGGCTATTAGCCAGGATGGGTAAGGAATGGTTTCCCTAGCCTCTGTTTGTCAGAGGGTGGAGATGGATGGCAGGAGAGAGATCACTTGCTCATTACCTGTTAGGTTCAGTCCCTCTGGGGCACCTAGCATTGGCCACTGTTGGCAGATAGGATGTGGGGTTGGATGGACCTTTGGTCTGACCCAGTATGGCTGTTCTTATGAAGGGAGGGGCAGAGCACTGGGACAGAGCTTCTGTAGTGTAGTGGTTATCACGTTTGCCTAACATGAAAAAGGTCCCTGGTGCAGAAACATGTGGGTTTAATTTTCCCAGCTCCTACTGGCCTATTCCCTGCTGTTGTAGGAGCAGCAGTGATTTCTATGCTCAGAAGGTCTGTTATACTTCCCCTGCTCCCACTTTTGTCTCCTCTCCCTCTCTGAATGCCTGTGAAGTGGCTTTTCCCTTCCCGCTCCCTCCTCGAATGCTCGTGGGATGAAGGGGCTGGTTGAAGAGCAGAAGAGCTCCCAGGTAGACAAGGTGTCTGGGACTCTAATTAGGCAGCACTCACACACCCAGAGCATGGACACTGCCCAGGGTGGAGTGTGACCAACCAGATGCAGCCAAGTCATCTCTAGTCGCAGGCCATGAGGTGCAGGCCCTTAAAAGGGGAAGGGACCCTGTGCTCAGGAGAGCACTCACAAGCTTGTACCTCCAGTGAATGCCCTTTGCCCGGACCGCCTGGCCAGTGGTTCTCTGCATTGTATTTCATTGTGCCTCAGGGAGAGTTACCTTCATCACACCGTCCATAGCTGCGCTGTGGGACACTTACCTTGCAGAATCCTGACATCTCCAGTGCTGTGCCTGTCCTGTGAGTGTGACACCCCCCCCCCCCCCGTGTTTTTAGCTTAGCTATCAATATAATAAATGTGCTGCTTTCTGCCAAACTCCGGTGGGTGATTAGTGCTTCCTACGCTGACTAGCTGGCCCAATTTTGGGTAACACCTGTGAGAAACTCAACCCCTGCAGGACAGAGGGTGATGAAATGAGCTGAGAAAAAGCCTTGGCATCAGCAGGGGAAAGCTAGAGGCTCTTGGCCAGTCACCTTTTGAAGCCTTGTGGCTTGGTCTCCTCTGCCCTTGGAGATTGGCCTATGGCGGCCGGCTCTTCCTGCTGCCTCCTCTGCGTGACTTGCCAAAGGAGGAAGTGAGGCAGGAATGGGGCAAAAGAGGAAAGTCGAGCTGAGGAAGGCAGGACAGAAGCTAAGCGCCTCAGTGCGGCTAAGTGGGGTTAGTAGAGCACCACCAGTCGTTCTGCAAAGCCTGGGGAGGTGCGGTTGGCTGCTGGGAGGCAGAATCTTGTGCCTGCCTCTTGGCTTCCCTGGGATGGCTACTTGCAGCCCAGGAGAAGGACAGTTCTGGGTGAAAGGAAGACAAGCAAAGCTCTGGGAGGAAATTTGGGTGTGCGGTGATGGCTCTGCGCTGGGGGAGGGGGTTGGGGTACAGGCAGGGTGGCACTTACCCCGGGCACTGCAGCTCCCAAAGTGACTGGTACACACAACCCTGCGGCAGCAGCTCCTAGGTGGGCAGGGCCAGGGGGTCTCCGTGTGCCACTGCCTGCAGGCGCTGCCCCCAGAGCTCCCATTGGCTGCAGTTCCTGGCCAATGGGAGCTGTGGAGTTGGTACTCGGGGCAGGGGCAGTGAATGGAGACACTCCCCCGCCCCAGGGGATACTGAGACATGCCGGCCATTTCTGGGAGCGGCACGGAAGGACGGAGGCAGAGTGGGCAGGGAGCCACCTCAGTGCTGCTGGCACATCTCTGCACACCCATTGGGGGAGGGGAGCAGAGGGTCTCCATGTGCTGCCTGGGGTAGGGGCAGAGCACAGAGCTGCCTCCCCTCCTGGGTCTATTACAGGAGTGGGTGGGTGGGGTCTTTTGGCCTGCAAGGTGCAGCAGGTCAGACTAGATGATCACACTGGTCCCTTCTGACCTTAAGGGCTCTGAGTCTAAAAGGGAGAGGGAAGTAAAGAATTCTTTTTTAATAATAAACCAAACATTGTAATACCAGGATGACTTCACCTGCTCATTGTATAGTCCCGCCCCTTTCTTCCTCCACTGGGTGTTTAATGACCTGCAGGACATTGATTCTCTCATTCCATTGCTAAACTGATACAATGTGACTGAAATTAAACCAATTCCCAGCAGAGAAAACATCACATCTCTGTATTGGGTAGGAATCAAACCCACATCAACAGCTTGGGAGGCAGCTATGCTCACCACTATACCACAAAGGCAGCTGGTAAAAGTACCACTTACACTTGCCCAATGAGGCTAGACCAGAATCGAGGCGTTTTACTGCCTGTTAAAATGTACTGGAGTCTCATCACTAAAAAAAACCTACCTCTGTCTTCACCTGGGTTTGAACCATCAGCCTCTCAATTAGGTCACCAAAGTGGTTAATCACAGACCCAGGTAACTACCCTACTTCCCAAGCTTGTCTATGAAGCATGTACAGGGGCACACCTGGCTAGGGAGGGAGGCGCACTGCTGGGGTTAAGAGTTCAGGCCTCACCCAAAGCATCGGTTTTCATTCGCTATGGAGTTTCCCCCACTCACTTTGTCTAATTCACATGGAAAGCGCCATACGAGGGTGATGAGAGTAAATTCTAAACTCTGAAATGTGGAGGTGGCCCATAGATTAGAATAAGGGGTTTGAAGAGAAAAAGCTCTAAGGATATAAAACCAGACAGGCTCCAGGGGCAGGTACAACGCCTCAACAGGGAGCCATTCGGGGGAGGGGGTTTCACTTCCTCTGTTCAATGTCCTGAGAGGTATTTTAAGATGAAGGTAACACCATGGTTCACAGGTGACTGGCACGTCCTGGGTTAAAGAAAGGAAGGGACTTGGGTTAATAGTCGGAAGATTTGTGTTACCGTCACTGTCTGACCCCCCTTCAGTGCAGAGGTTTGTACTTTGTTGGGTGGAACGCACAGACTCCTGGAGAGCAGGGGCAGCTGTTTCCATGGCAGAGAGCCTGGCACTTAGGAGACTTTCTACACTTGATGTTTTGAAGCAATTCAATAAAATAACGGTGGAGCTACAATGTCTGGTCCAAAATTTCAGCCCCCCCCGGTGCAAAAATGCTATTTTAGGATCTAAACAGGAGGCTTCCGGCACTAGGACACCTGACCAGAGAGCTCAGTGGGGGGCGTAAGAGCTGCTGACTCTGAGGGTCCTGGGCTAAATCCACTTGCAGGTGGAAGTGTTTTGATTTATTTGATGGATAATGAGCACCAGCTACCAGGGGAGAAACCCTGTGAACTTGCTGCCACTCCAGCTGCTGCCCCGGCGGGGGGGAGGGGGAGCCCCAGGGGGCCTGCTGCTGCTCCGGCCACCCCAGGAGTGCTGCTGCCAGGGGCCACTGAGCTGCGGCTGCTCCTGCTGCCCGCGGAACCACAGGAGGGAGATGATTTTTTGACAGTGACAGACACCTCGTCCAAAGGCCTTTGTCTGCCCCCTTCTAGTGACTGTTTGGCACAGGAATGCAGCCCTCACTCCTGAGTCTCTCCTGGGGAAATAATGTTTCTGTGCAAAACACCAAAACTTTTGACAGAAAGGAAGAAAAGGAAATGGCCACACGATGGGACTAGGACATAAGGAATGAAACACAAGATGCTTCTCCCATGTGCATTGACTTTGAACCTTGTTTGCGGTGTTGTCTCTCATGTCCTGGGACCAACATGGATACAACAAGGGGGAGGAGGTCACATAATATCTTCTAAAGGACCAAGGAAGGGAGTATTATTTACTCCTTCTCATAACACAAGAACTAGGAGGGGTCACCACATGAAATGAATAAGCTGCAGGTTTGAAATGAACACACTTCCCTCAAGCTGCTGGCAATGCTTCTACTAACGCAGCCCAATCTGCTGTTAGCCTTCTTGGCAACAAGGGTGCTGTTGACTCATATCCAGCTTCTCATCCACTGTAATCCCCAGGTCCTTTTCTGAAGAACGGCTGCTTAGCCAGTCGGTCCCCAGGCTGTAGCAGTGCAGGGGATTCTTCCTTCCTAAGTGCAGGACTCTGCACTTCTCCTTGTTGAACCTCCTCAGGTTTCTTTTGGCCCAATCCTCCAATTTGTCTAGGTCACTCTGGACCCAAACCCTACCCTCCAGCGCTTGGATTCTTCACATGCTTTCACAGAGTGAAGAGCACATGTTCCATGATTTCATATGGCAGAGTTTTATGCTATAGGGAGCTTTCCCTGTGTGAATTTGACAGGTGAATCAACATAGAGACATATTGTGACCCTTCTCAGGGAGCTGAGGGCTGAGAGTTTCCTTGTTGCCACCTTCCACTAGGAAGAGGGAGTTTTGCATTTGGCAGCTGGATGTTAGTGACCAAACTCACCCAGCCCGTCAGGCACTCAAGGACCCTCCTCTGAGCTACAGCAGCCACCCTAACCCCTGAGTTCCTTCAATGTGTCCCCTCTGGGGTCCAGCCCGGATCACCAGATACTCAGAGAAATCCCAGATTCTCTCTGCCCAAAGCAATAGTATATCCCAGGTTACTAGTTTTACTGTGGACCACTGCTACTGTATCTCACACAGCACTTGAGTATAGTTATCAAACAAGCAGAAATTTATTTAACAACCGATAGAGATTTAAACAAACGTGAGTGATGGAAACCGTTACCAACTAAACAAAATCAGAAAATGCAACCTACACTTTTTAATAGTTACCTTTCCTATCTAAGTAGATTCTCACCTCACACTTCAGTCAATTTCACTGATTCCTAGTCCCTAGGAGCCACGGCCCTGCCTTTCATGAAGCACCACTGGTCATTAGGAATCTCCTTGGTGAATGGACCCAGAGTGTTTTTCTCCACCCTGCTATGAACTGAATCAGTCTTTTGTCTTTATTCACAGAAAGGACGATCTCCTCATTCTCATATTGTCCTTGCCACTTCCACAGGGTTTCGATGTCTATAATTTGTCTTTGATGGTTTTCTATTGGCTTTTCTGGGTTGGTGCAAAGGCTGACAATGGAGCAATATCAGAGGGGTAGCCGTGTTAGTCTGGTTCTGTAGAAGCAGCAAAGAATCCTGTGGCACCTTATAGACTAACAGAAGTTTTGCAGCATGAGCTTTTGTGGGTGAATACCCACTTCTGGATGTAGCAGTGGAAATTTCCAGGGACAGGTGTGTATATATAAGCAAGAAGCAAGCTAAGAGATAACCTCATTATCTCTAGCTTGCTTCTTGCTTGCTTATATATACACACCTGTCCCTGGAAATTTCCACTGCTTGCATCCGAAGAAGTGGGTATTCACCCACGAAAGCTCATGCTGCAAAACTTCTGTTAGTCTATAAGGTGCCACAGGATTCTTTGCTGCTTCAATGGAGCAATACATCACATAACTGGCTAGCAAGGAACAGGTGCCAATTCCCTCCCACTTGAATGGGCCGTTCCCAACAAGACCTATGATTGGGGTGACTCACTTTCACAACAATACCATATGGGCATAATTTTCCATGTACTTACATTACCCTTAACTATGACTTGGACACACCTCTCGCAGTGAGTAGGAGTATCAATAATTTACAAGCTTTCAGTAGAGATCTCACTGCTATGCTTCCTGGATAAATATCATAAAAGCAGTGTATAAGCTGTGAGGAGTTTGTCAGGTCTGAGACAGGAGTTGCTTGTAAAGAACTGTGACCCCCTTTGCCAATTGGCACCAATGAGCTTTTGTCACAGATGCACTGAGCTATACCGTCACCCCCTGATAGAACAGAAAGGCCAGCACAAAAAAACAGAGAGAGGAACAATAAGATACTAAAATGACAATGGCTGGAACTCTCCATTTCTCTCAGTCTTTGCATTCATGGGCACTAAGAGCTGTAGCTACAGTTGAGGAACCAGGTGAGCGGACAGCTGGCTCCCCCTCCATACGAGTAACTTTCTCACACATAGGGAGATGGGTCAAATTTGGAATTGATGTTAAGGCTGTGTCTACACTTCAAACACTGGAAATATTCTTCTGACAACCTAACACTGTCTACACTGGGGCTCAGGTCACATTAACTACTTCTCTCAGTGGAGAGGACTTTTCACACCCCTGATAGATGTGCTCTGCCAACACAGCTTTTCAACATCGACCAGCCTTTAGCTGGCTTATTGACCTGAAAGGCAATGGATTTCAGTCTTTCTTTATATTGATGGTTGATGAGTGCAGCTGTCCTACCTGCTGGACACATCCTGAGACAGATGTCAGGCCTTTCCTTTGCAAATTAGAGAAGTGGGGAAGACAGTGACCCTTACAGTCTAAGTTGGTAAAAATTTATACAACTTGTCACCTCGAGTAGCTTTCCTTTGAATAGAAATTGACTTAGAAACTAAACAAAATAAATTCTATTTGAAAACACAAAATATTAAAATGTATACTGGGCCAATATTCTCTTATACACACTTTCTCTCACACATTCTCCCACCCCAACCGTTGGAGTGAGGTTTTCCACCAGAACTCCTTACACTACAGGGGGTAAATTAAATCAAATTAACTTTTCAAGATTAGCCACCATTTCCTGTACGACTAACAAAACAAAACAAAAACAACTTTCAGTTTTCCAAAATACTTCAGATTATCACACATTTAGTCTCTTCTTCTTTAACCAATAACTTCACCAATAATCTCATGTTAATAGATGATAAAAACATATTCAAAGATCACAAATTCTTATCATATATGTTAGTTTTCTTCTAATGCCCATTGCCAACAACTGAACCTTGGCTCAAGATGTGGTTTGTCCCAACCACTTCTGTGAGTTCAGATATCTCAGGATCTTCTGCTGTATGTGTTGGTGGAAGGGGTCTCCTATGTGGGAATCTTTGCATCATGAGGAAAAATACCTCTCGTGTCACACTTTTAATCTTTCGAAGTGAGAGAAGATAGAGAAGTGATGTAAATGCATAAAACACAAGAGAGAACTGTCTGGTCTACACTAAAGACATTTATCGGTTAACTATATTACTCCGATGTGTGAAAAATCCACACCACTGAGCAATGTAGTTACACAGCCCTAACCCCCTGTGTAGATAGCTATACATCAGCAGCAGAACTTCTCCTGCCAAAAGAGCCACTGCCGCTTGCGGGTTGGACTAATCAAGTCCGATGAGAGAAATCTCTCCCATTGGCTGAAAGCGTCTGTAATAGCAGCGCTACAGCAGCGCAGCTACATTGGTGCAGCTGCACCAACATCAGCTTTATTGTGTAGCCATAGCATCAGACACAAAACCATAGAATCAGAACTCAACATGCGAGTATCCAGAAGTCTGAAATTGGAGCCTGATACATTCATTGCCTCATTGGTTACCATCATTTCTACAGCCTTGAAGTCCTTGTTACCCAATCAGGCAGCCAGTTTGGGATCCACGGGGAAGGAATGTCCTTTGAAGCTCTCTCTCTTTGGATCCAAATGGTAAAGGATGATTGTTCTCAATGTAACCTGGCATCCTTTGGAACTGTAATCAGTGACACTGAACTAGGAAATGGAGTTGTACAAACAATTTTCCTTGGGTCACTGGTCACCATAGCTTCCTTTACTGTGGTGGAAACGAAGAACTGGGTGTGGACTCTTTCAGCCCCAGCTCTTTCCAAATCCTTGGTCTTGGTTAGGGTAAATTTACACTTCTCCGAAGTAGAATCCTTTACAAAACCACTCCAAATCTCAGCAGTGTTAGTGAGGCTTACCAAAACATGCCCAGCTTTTCTTTAATTTGGTGGCACAGTTCCAGGCAAGGGACTGGATACAGGGCTGGATCACAATCTTCATTAGTGACCAGAGTTGGAGTTTCTATTCAAAAATAGCTATTTTTCTGCAGCTATTAGATTTCCAAAACTGATTTGATTCGATATACATTTTTAGCACCTACAAAGGATAATTTCAACAAAACTCCACTTCTATTTCCTCAACATCTGCATCATGAAGGGCAGCATCTCCGATACAATAAGATTAGCTAGGAAAGAACTTCTGTAGGGCCTGGGTTACAAAGGCTTTGGAACCAAATACATGGGCATTGTGCCTAGTTCAAAAATCACTTAGCATGGAATTTTCTCCCCAGAACATCTGGGACAATATTGACTTAAACAATTGAACTACACTGTGATCATATGCACTTCCTTCAGTTAGTTGGGGTTCTGCTGTTGTTCACCATTTCTGAGTAGAGATTTTAAATCACTGCTGTTTCTTTGTTAGCCTGTCCAGTAAATTGGAGAGTTCTCTAATGCTGACAGAACTGCACTTCAACCTTTCTCCATGACATTGTGCAGGGATGGGGAAAAAGCAAAGCTGAAGTGAGAAATGATGACTTTAGCAAATAGTCATTTGTCTTAAATTCTCCAATAAATCTGCGCTACATCCTATCAAACTGAACTACTATCCAATTGAGTGACCAAACAGCCTTCAGGAAAGATAGAAACCCACATCGCAGAGAGCTAGAATACATGGCAATGAAAGTGTGAAGTGAAATTCCAGAGCAGGTTACATCTGATTATTCAGAATCAGGACAAGAGATTCTCCCATCACATTCTCCTCTGATCCATTCAAACATACTTCACTCAGCACTGTCTCAATAGCCAGTTATGTTATTTACAAAATTTTTAGTATCCAAGCATTGCTATAATTTGGGACAAAACCACTCACACCTTGCCAGAAGTGGCTTTACCAATAGATGGAACCTGCGATTTAAACTCCCAATGATCACACTGTGTTTGGGATCCATTTGAATTCCCCTTCCAGGTCTTTAACACTTTCATCTCCAGTCATAGCAACTCTGATATAGGATTAAAGAAGTCAAAGCATCATCTCCAAGCACAGACAACTGAGAACTCTTCCTCACAGGACACTTTGAGAAGTGGATGGATAGAATGTGATGATGATAACCTCTGCATGGCTCAGACAAAAGGTAACAGTTCTGCAGTGATGGGGAAGGAGGGAATCTCTGAGTCTCCACATCTTCTTCCAGTGTCAGAGGCTGAAATTACGCCTTTTTTCCTGCCCCTGCTCCTCTTCATTTAAATATAATTTGAAAAATTCCCATTATATCTGCTCTTCAGCACAACCCAGAGCAACCTGAGAACAAGTGGCAATGATACAATCTGTATCACTGGTGACTAACAATAACTTTGAAATAGGAAGAATAGTATGAATTTGATGCTCCCTGGTTCCTGATAGGAAGGGCACACTAGAATTACTCATGGGATAATGGAGGTGATAGAAAGGACAAATGGGTCCACCTCAAAACAGGGCAAACTGCAAAAGGCAAAAATGGGCCCCTCATCTGGTCAAACTGAGGGATAACCATGCTGCAAACAGTTCAAACAGCTTTAAAAGTTACTATGTGGGAATCAGGAAAATTATTAGAGAAAAAAAAGTATTGATAGCCCTAGAGGTGTTTATATTGTTGATCTTCCTTGCAGATTCTCTGATGACTAACATGGGCTAAGTGCCCACAGAAGGTTTTCCCGCACTCACTGCATTCATAGGGCCTCTCCCCTGTGTGGATTCTCTGATGTCTAATAAGGTCTGAGCTGCGATTGAATTTTCCCCCACATTCACTGCATTCATAGGGCCTCTTCCCTGTGTGGATTCTCTGATGCCTAATAAGGTGTGAACTGTGACTGAAGGTTTTCCCACACTCACTGCATTCATAGGGCCTCTCCCCTGTGTGGATTCTCTGATGGGCAAGAAGGTTTGAGCTGCGATTGAATTTTCCCCCACACTCACTGCATTCATAGGGCCTCTCCCCTGTGTGGATTCTCTGATGTTGAGAAAGGGCTGAGCTGTCAGTGAAGCATTTTCTACACTCACTGCATTCATAGGGCCTCTCCCCTGTGTGGATTCTCTGATGTTGATAAAGGCCTGAGCTGCTAGTGAAGCATTTTCCACACTCACTGCATTCATAGAGCCTCTTCCCTGTGTGGATTCTCTGATGCTGAGAAAGGGATGAGCTGTCAGTGAAGCATTTTCTACACTCACTGCATTCATAGGGCCTCTCCCCTGTGTGGATTCTCTGATGTTGATAAAGGCCTGAGCTGCTAGTGAAGCATTTTCCACACTCACTGCATTCATAGGGCCTCTTCCCTGTGTGGATTCTCTGATGGGCAAGAAGGTTTGAGCTGCGATTGAATTTTCCCCCACATTCACTGCATTCATAGGGCCTCTCCCCTGTGTGGATTCTCTGATGTCTAATAAGGTCTGATCTGCTAGTGAAGCATTTTCCACACTCACTGCATTCATAGGGCCGCTTCCCTGTGTGGATTCTCTGGTGTCTAATAAGGACTGAGCTGCGAGTGAATTTTCCCCCACATTCACTGCATTCATAGGGCCTCTCCCCTGTGTGGATTCTCTGATGTTGAGAAAGGGCTGAGCTGCTAGTGAAGCATTTTCCACATTCACTGCATTCATAGGGCCTCTCCCCTGTGTGGATTCTCTGATGTTTAGAAAGGGCTGAGCTGCTAGTGAAGCAATTTCCACACTCACTGCATTCATAGGGCCTCTCCCCTGTGTGGATTCTCTGATGAGTAAGAAGGTTTGAGCTGCAATTGAAGGTTTTCCCACACTCACTGCATTCATAGGGCCTCTCCCCTGTGTGGATTCTCTGATGTTTAGAAAGGGCTGAGCTGCTAGTGAAGCATTTTCCACACTCACTGCATTCATAGGGCCTCTCCCCTGTGTGGATTCTCTGATGTTTAGAAAGGGCTGAGCTGCTAGTGAAGCATTTTCCACACTCACTGCATTCATAGGGCCTCTCCTGTGTGGATTCTCTGATGAGTAAGAAGGTTTGAGCTGCAATTGAAGGTTTTCCCACACTCACTGCATTCATAGGGCCTCTCCTGTGTGGATTCTCTGATGGGTAAGAAGGTCTGAGCTGCGATTGAATTTTCCCCCACACTCACTGCATTCATAGGGCCTCTTCCCTGTGTGGATTCTCTGATGCATAATAAGGAGTGAAATGTGACTGAAGGTTTACCCACACTCACTGCATTCATAGGGCCTCTCCTGTGTGGATTCTCTGATGTTGAGAAAGGGCTGAGCTGCTAGGGAAGCATTTTCCACACTCACTGCATTCATAGGGCCTCTTCCCTGTGTGGATTCTGTGATGCTTTATAAGGATGGAGTAATCACATACGTTTTCCCCAAACTCACTGCATGTATTTTTTCTCTTTCTGCTGAGGATTTCCTGTTGTGTTGTGGTTTCCTTGAGGTCCTTCTGAGTTTCCTGACAGGAAATACATTTACCCACTTTCTCCCCTGGCTGCTTTCCCTGCTCTCCTTCTGGTCTGTGCTGAATGTCATGGGATTTTTCCTGCTTATGACTCCAGGACACATTCCTTTTCGATCTTTGTGATAATGCTCTGTGTTTATCCACTTGCTCAACATTTTCCTGCTGAGAATTCTGCTCCTCTTTCTCACAAACCCTTGCGTCACCTGCTGTGATAGAGACAGAAACCTCAAACAGGGATGGAAAGGGGAAGGCCAAACCAATACAAGTACTGGAGAGAAGTCAAATAAAATCAGGAACTGATCTCCCCCAAGTTCTTCCCCAAACAGGAGAGAGAAGGGGATCAATTCAGGCTTCACATCCCATCCAAATTCACAGGGGGAAGGGAGGAAACTACTGCCTGGTGTCTGCTAGGGTCTACAGGAAGCCATGAGCTATATTTACCCTCAGGATACGACCCCTGCTAGGGACAATACTGAACTGAGAGACCTTCCAAGGGCATTGTAGGGCATCCCAGATGTTTCCTTCAGGCACTTACAGATTCTGAGTTGGTTTAATATTTCCTCACCTGTGCGGGGAGCTCTCAGGGTCTCTCTTTCCTCTGAACCCTGGAGGTCTGGGACCCATGGCTCTTCCCCTTGTTCCAGCTGGGAGATCACATCAGGTTGGGAAATTGGAAACCCTGCTCAGATGAAAGAAAACAAAGGAGGTCACTTGATTTCATAACTTTGTCATAAAAAACATTCTATTAATTTAACTTCAGTGCTTAGTGTGACGGGTGTGCCTGGGGCAGTCCACACTGAAAATGCCAGGGTCAGGGCAGGATGAAAAAGGGAGAGCAGATGCTCCCAAAACTGGTGGTTAACACTGAAGTTAAACTCACCGACCAGTCACAAACTGTGCTTCTGATCCCACACACGGGTTATCGAGAAGCTGAAAAAAGAAATCACACGGCCCCTTTATTGCATTCCAGTTCTCCGACTTCCAATCAGCACCTAGGTCCAGTACAGTGAGAGGTTATTTAAAAACTCTGCTCATATACAAAATGTTTTTCTGACCCCAAAAGGTCAACCACATTACAAGATCACTATAGGTTTGGATCTTACCCAAAAGACCACACTGCCAGCCAATCCTTTAGCATGGAAAGACAAGACAGGACACGACACAAAAAAGTTGTTAAATGGGAAAGCAGTGAGATGCATTCCAAAATCTATATATCAGGTTATTAGCAGTATTGTTGAGCTGCTGGCTTGAAAGTCCGTCTGGAACACATCCACAAGTTCGATGGGTCTTTCAGTCCTTTGTTCCAGGCTTCAATTTGTAGAGAAGTTGCTCCAGAGGTAGGAAGAGGGATTGAAGACAAAATGGAGATGATGCAGCTGCCCTTTATATTCCCTTTGCCATGTGGCTTGTACTTCCTGTGTCCCAAACACAAGCTTCACAGCACAGGGCATGGAAAAGCCTCGAAGTCTCAGCACACAGACATACCCTGCATGTCTTGCTGACTCAATAGGTTTATGCCCTTGATCAGGGATGGGCAAATTACGGCCCACGGGCCACATCCAGCCCACAGGACCGTCCTGCCCGGTCCCTGAGCTCCTGGCTGGGGAGGCTAGCCCCTCCCCCGCAGCCACACCACCGTGCGGGCAGTGCTCCTGCGGGGCGGGGCTGTGCGCTCCTGCAGGGCAGTGTGTCTGGCTCTGCGTGGTCCACGTGGCTGCCAGACACGCTGCTCTGAGCGGCATGGTAAGGAGGTGGGGCGTTGGATAAGGGGCAGGAGTCCCAGGGGCAGTCAGGGGACAGTTGGATGGGGCGGAGGTTCTGGGAGGACGGGGCTGGATAGGTGTGGAGTCCCAAGGATCTGTCAGTGGGCAGGGGGGTGGATAGAGGTCAGGGCAGTCAAGGGACAGGTAGCAGCGGGGTTGGGTAGGGGTGGGGTCCTGGATATGAACCCATATCCACACCCCGCCCCTGACAGACCCCGGGACTCCTACGCCTATCCAACCCCCAGTTCTCCATCCCCTGACCGCCGCCCAACCGTCCCCTGCTCCCTGTCCCCTGACTGCCCCCAGGGCTCTCTGCCCTTATCCAACCCCTGGCTCTGGCCCCTTACCACAGCCACGCGGCCTGCTGCAGCTAGACACGGGGTCCTCAGGAGCGCAGACCAGCCCCTTACCATGCCGCTCAGAACAGTAGGAGCTTGCAGCCCCACCGCTGCAGCACTGCCCGGGAGCGGTGGGCCAGAGCGCTGAGGGTGCGGCATGTTGAGGCTGCAGGGGGACAGCGGGGGCGAGGGGACAGCAGGGGAGAGGAGGGGACGGGGGAGCCTCCGGCCGGGAGCTCAGGGGCCGGATGTGGCCTGCGGGCCGTAGTTTACCCACCCTGACTTACACGTTAGTTTGTAAAAAGAACAGGAGTACTTGTGGCACCTTAGAGACTAACAAATTTATTTGTGGTTTATCTTGCATTTCTTTTGTAAACAATTCTGACTTTTATGACTTGTTACCTGTAGTCACTTAAAATCTTTTTTTTTGGTAATTAACAATCTTGTTTTATTGTTTTATCCAACTAGCGTGTTTGGATTAAAGTGTGTTGAAACTGCATTTGGGATGTAGCGGGGTGGACGTCCGCTCCTGCTCTGAAGGGTTAAAAACAGCCCTGGGAGGGGGCTGTGGCTGGAGAAAGCAGCTTTTAGGCTGGGCTGATTGGGGGAAGTGGTTGCAGCTGGGGCCACGCCCCAAACAGACTCAGCTGCCCTATAAAGGCACAGAAGCCAGGGGCAGATAGAGTCTCTCTCTGTTTGTAGAGGGAGATGGGCCCGGCTGCAGGGAGCGGGACACAGGGTACCTGAGTGAAGCAGGGCTGGGGAAAGGCAGAGGAGCTGGGGAGCTCCAGCCTGGAAAGCCCCAGGCCGAGGCCTAGCAGAAGGCAATAGGTACTGGGGGGTTGCAGAGGGCAGCCCAGCGGTAGGCAAAGGCAGCAGGTCCAAACCCTCCTTGCCAGTGATGAGTGGCTGATACTGCAGCCTGCCCCAGGGTGTGGGGCTAGACGATGACTGGCCTTATACTGAGCCGAGGCGGGAATAGTGGGTGGGAGTTCCCTGGGGAGGGGAGACCCCAAGACTGAGGGGTTACTGCCAGAGGGCAGCACCCCAGGTAAAAGGGGCACCAGGTCCAGGGAGGGACATGGGGGGCCAGAAGACAGGCGGATCACTGGCCTGCAGAGGGTGCGCCGGAGCTGGAATGAGCTAATTCCCAGAAGTCAGCAGCAGGGGGTGCCGCAGGGGTGAGTCCACTCATCTACATGGGATAACAAGGCTGGTGCATGACATTTTCCACTGATGAAATGACAGACGTCATATGAGCTTGCCTTGTTCAGTAGTGTGCTGGACAGGAAAGATGCACATTTCTGGGAAGTCTTGGAACAGAGACTTTTCTGGGGTTTTCCTGTGCTGCACTGTAACTCATGAGTCGCTGACTAGCAGCACTCAATACTGTAGCTGGGAGCGAGTTACATGCTGGAGACTGTGTGATAACTGCCCAGGAGCGGCTGCTCTCACAGTAAAACGGAGTAAAAGTCACCCCAGCTTGGGAAACTGAGGGGACACAGCTGTTCAACACTCCAGATTGCACTTTAGTTAATGTCACAGACACTCATTTCAAAGAGGCTCCCAAAACACAGAGAAAGTAAATCCATGTCCCAGAAATCCAAGACTCCAGAGAGAGGGCAAGTCTCCTGCCACTGCTTCTTGCTGACGGAGAGGTCCAGAGACAATGAGAGAGTCCTGGAGAAGCTGGGAACAGGAAGCATGGGCTGGTGGGGTTCAGTGAAGAAAGGGAACAGGAAGGGCAGGGATATTACTGAATGCAGGATGTCAGCAGTACTAGATGTCAGGATAGCACATAGTGCAGCTCATTGGAAAACATAATCCCAACTAGACATACAAAATGATGAGGTGTAAATTAGCTGTTTCCACTCAAGAGAGAGATCTTGGAGTCATGGATAGTTCTCTTAAAACATCCACTCAATGTGCAGCGGCAGTCAAAAGCGAACGGAATGTTGGGAATCATTAAGCAAGGGATAGAAAAGACAGAAAATATCATATTGCCTGTATATAAATCTATGGTGCACCCACATCTCGAATACGGCTGTAGGAGCTGGATTTTATAATGTACTGGGAGAATTTAATGTACGATTTGATTTCATCCTGTCAGCCACCCCGTTTGAATAGCAGAAAGGAATGACAGACCAGAACAATCCTTCTGACTGATTATGGTCACCTTTTGTTTTAGGATAAGTTACACTGTCTACTATGGTTTCCTCTATGTATTACAAATTAGGCACTCTAGTTAAATATACATGTCTTTGTTTTAAGGTTTAGTAAGTAAGAGACAGGATTCACTATTGTGTCTATGTTAAGTAGATTAGAGAAACATTGAAGGCAAGGTTTCATTTGCAATGCCTTTTTGCTCGATATAAAACACTACTGTTTGTATTCTCAGTGGGTTTGTGTGAATGAGGATGTATGCATCAGGAAAAGAGAAGGTGTAAAGGCCATTGTTATAGCCAGAGTCAAGGAAGAAGGAGTCAAGAGACTTAAAGGACATCAAAGAATCAACAACGCGCATCCATAACGAAGGGCAGATTGATGACCCTGAGGTCAAGGCTGGCACCCCTGAGGACAATTGATTAAATCAGAACAAAGGACAGGCTGACCCTCTCGGAGGTGCACTGGAATGTTTACACCAGTTAAGAAGTAACCGATCACAAACTGATACAGCAAAATCCATAGACTTCAACAAAGGAAAAAACCCTATAAGAACCAGGGTGCTTGGCCATGGGACTTTGGGTTCATCTTGCCACACTCCCGGAGCATTGGATTGCGACCGACAAGAGCCCAGCCCCACACTCGTGCTCAGTGTAATTGGCCATTAGATTGACTTCATCTACAACAGACCAGTAACTATGAAGAGAGAGAGAGAGAGAGAGAGAGTGTGTGTGTGTGTGTGTAAAAAGCATATGGTAACTGTTATATTCTCAATAAATGCTGTGTATTTACCTTCCTCTATAAAGATCCCGTGTGCTTTGTAGGAGCATAACACTGCATGCAGATGTGGTTGCCCCATCTCAAAGAAGTTTACTTATGCAAACAGGAGATATTTGACACTGTGCAATACTGTTCCTGTGTTCTGCAGCAGGGGAGTGTCTGTGGCAGTGTGTGGGTCACTGGCATATTGGGGTGATGCAGAGACAGGACAGAGCAGAGGTGGCATTGTGGGGCTGGCGTGAACCATATCTCTTCATTTCCCCTTCCAAGAACTGAGGGGACAGGAATCCTTACCCAGCGAGGTCACAGTCTCATAGTTCTCCTGCATGACGTCTCTGTAGAGGGCTCTCTGAGCAGAGTCCAGCAGAGCCCACTCTTCCCTGGTGAAATACACAGCCACCTCCTCAAAGGTCACTGGCATCTGAAAGAGCAAGAATCCAACACTCAGTACCTGCTGCCCCACTCACAGCCCCACTATTTGTGGGGGAGAGAAGCCAATCAAATGCAAGCTTTGGGTGGATCACAGTCAGAGTCCCACCTCCACCCCACTCAGAGCATCCTGGAAACACCAGATTAAGGGGACGAATAGAGAGTCCCTTTTCTCCCAGCAGATCCATCACACTCCTACTAGCCACAGACCGATACAGGAGATGGAGCCCCTAGCAGGGACCAGGGAGAGATCTCCGGTAGGAAGCCCAACACCCTCCTCATTGTGCAGAGCTGGATACGAAAGGAGGGGAATCTCCCCTAAACCTCACTAGTGGGTGCCCCCTTCATATCTCACAGCAGCCACTAGTTAGTCAGGTCAGGCTCCAGCACTGGGAGTCTGGTCAGTTTTCCTAGCCCCATGTAGGAGGGTTATTTTCTGTTTCACAAATTAGGTATTTCCACCTCCTAATCTCATGGGTCTGTTCCTAGAATCTGGGGCATTCATTAAACTCCCCCCAGCAGGAATGTCACAAGCTGTCCTCCTCCCTTCCCCACCTTGTGCATTTCCTGCCCGGCTCCAAACCAGACTGTGCAAATCTTCCCATCTCCGATGTATTTGCTGTCCCTCTCCCTCCTGCAGGAACCCACCAGCAACCCCCCGACAATCCCTACCTGAACAGGCTCCTCTGCAGCCATTTCTCTTCCCTGTCCCTTGGCAGGATGGGATGAGCTGGAGTGAAACATGGACGTCATTCTGCAGCCTGGGAGGGTGAGAAGGGCAGTTGTGGGGTTACAGAACAGGCTTTAGTTAATTTCACAGGACGATTCTCCAAGGCCCTTTCCTGCAGACAGACATCCTAGATTCTGCCATCCTGGGAAAATGCTCAATCTCTTTATTACAGTGTGGAGCTGGCCCTCCTGCCAGGCTAAGCCCAGAGAGAGATTTTTAACCTTCCTTCTCCCTCCCCAATTGGATAACAAAGTCTCTGAACACAAGGCTGGAAAAGAGCAGAACCAAAGGAGTCACTGTGGGGGATTCCCTCGGACACTGACCCCTCGGCAGTCACACCCCAGCAGGGGGAATATGGAGTCAAGAACCAGCTTTTCCTCTGTCTGATCCTTTTCTTGTTCACTGGAAAGTGGTTCTGCCCAGGGATGCTGCAATACATGTGTCTGGGTGGACTAGAGAGCTGGAAATCTCTCCCCCCACTCATTTCTCCCACTGCCCCTTTCAGTCTCTCCTTCCCCTGTCCACTCTCCCTGCCCCTCTGGCTGGGACAGTCCCATTTCTGGGGGCTTTGCTCTCCCACGGCTGGATTTGCTCCTAGCAATTGCTAATGGGAGGAGAGGCTGTTTGTGTAGAGTCACTTTCTTGCCAGTCCCCAGCACTTTCTCAGAGGTCTTTCAGTTAGAGTCTACCAGACTCTGGTAGAATTTGTATTAACGGGGCCCAGGGCTGCCCCAAGGGGCTAGTACCAGCTGCAGAAAGTCATCACCTGGGCTGGGCAGCTATTGAATAACTAGAGGGAAAAGGGGGACTGTTTGATTGGATTTTATATTACAGTCCAATACATAAACATAGAGGATGGGAGTTTCCTGGGGAGGGGAGACCCTAAGACTGAGGGGTTACTGCCAGAGGGCAGCACCCCAGGTAAAAGGGGCACCAGGTCCAGGGAGGGACATGGGGGGCCAGAGGACAGGCGGATCACCAGCCTGCAGAGGGTGCACGGGAGCTGGAATGAGCTAATTCCCAGAAGTCAGCAGCAGGGGGTGCCGCAGGGATGAGTCCACTCATCTACATGGGATAACAAGGCTGGTGCATGTCAGTTTCCACTGATGAAATGACAGACTTCATATGAGCTTGCCTTGTTCAGTGGTGTGCTGGACAGGGAAAGATGCACATTTCTGGGGGAAGTCTGGGAACAGAGACTTTTCTGGGGTTTTCCTGTGCTGCACTGTAACTCCTGAGTCGCTGACTAGCAGCACTAAATACTGTGTAGCTGGGAGCGAGTTACATGCTGGAGACTGTGTGTTAACTGCCCAGGAGTGGCTGCTCTCACAGTAAAACGGAGTAAAAGTCACCCCAGCCTGGGGAACTGAGGGGACACAGCTGTTCAACACTCCAGATTGCACTGTGGTTAATGTCACAGACACTCAATTTCAAAGAGGCTCCTAAAACACAGAGAAAGTAAATCCATGTCCCAGAAATCCAAGACTCCAGAGAGAGGGCAAGTCTCCCTGCCACTGCTTCTTGCTGACGGAGAGGTCCAGAGACAATGAGAGAGTCCTGGGGAAGCTGGGGACAGTAACCATGGGCTGGTGGGGTTCAGCAGAGAAAGGGAACAGGAAGGGCAGGGACAGTACTGAATGCAGGATCTCAGCAGTACTGGATGTCAGGATAGCACATAGTGCAGCCCATTGGAAAACATAATCCCAACTAGACATATAAAATGATGAGGTGTAAATTAGCTGTTTCCACTCAAGAGAGATCTCGGAGTCTGGATAGTTCTCTGAAAACATCCACGCAATGTGCGGCGGCAGTCAAAAAGCGAACGGAATGCTGGGAATCATTAAGCAAGGGATAGAAAAGACAGAAAATATCATATTGCCTGTATACAAATCTATGGTGCACCCACATCTCGAATACGGCTGTAGGAGCTGGATTTTATAATGTACTGGGAGAATTTAATGTATGATTTGATTTCATCCTGTCAGCCACCCTGTTTGAATAGCAGAAAGGAATGACAGACCAGAACAATCCTTCTGACTGATTATGGTCACCTTTTGTTTTAGGATAAGTTACACTGTCTACTATGGTTTCCTCTATGTATTACAAATTAGGCACTCTAGTTAAATCTACATGTCTTTGTTTTAAGGTTTAGTAAATAAGAGACAGGATTCTCTATTGTGTCTATGTTAAGTAGATTAGAGAAACATTGAAGGCAAGGTTTCATTTGCAATGCTTTTTTGCTCGATATAAAACACTACTGTTTGTATTCTCAGTGGGTTTGTGTGAATGAGGATGTATGCATCAGGAAAAGAGAAGGTGTAAAGGCCATTGTTATAGCCAGAGTCAAGGAAGAAGGAGTCAAGAGACTTAAAGGACATCAAAGAATCAACAACGCGCATCCATAATGAAGGGCAGATTGATGACCCTGAGGTCAAGGCTGGCACCCCTGAGGACAATTGATTAAATCAGAACAAAAGGACAGGCTGACCCTCTCGAAGGTGCACTGGAATGTTTACACCAGTTAAGAAGTAACCGATCACAAACTGATACAGCAATGTATGGTGTGGGTCACTGGCATATTGGGGTGATGCAGAGACAGGGCAGAGCAGAGGTAGCATTGTGGGGCTGGCATGAACCGTATCTCTTCATTTCCCCTTCCAAGAACTGAGGGGACAGGAATCCTTACCCAGCGAGGTCACATTCTCATAGTTCTCCTGCATGACGTCTCTGTAGAGGGCTCTCTGAGCAGGGTCCAGCAGAGCCCACTCTTCCCTGGAGAAATACACAACCACCTCCTCAAAGGTCACTGGCCCCTGAAGGAGCAAGGGTCTAACACTCAGTACCTGATGCCCCACTCCCACTATTTGTGGGGGAGAGGAGCCAATCAAATGCAAGCTCTGGGCGGATCACAGTCAGAATCCCACCTCCACCCCACTCAGAGCATCCTGGAAACACCAGGTTAAGGGGATGAATACAGAGCCCCTTGTCTCTCCCAGCAGATCCATCACATGCCTACTAGCCACAGACCGATACAGGAGATGGAGCCCCTAGCAGGGACCAGGGAGAGCTCCTCAGGGAAGACCAACACCCTCCTCATTGTGAGGAGCTGGATATGAAGGGAGGGGAATCTCCCCTAAACCTCACTAGTGGGTGCCCCCTTCATATCTCACAGCAGCCGCTGGTTAGTCAGGTCAGGCTCCAGCACTGGGAGTCTGGTCAGTTTTCCTAGCCCCATGTAGGAGGGTTATTTTCTGTTTCACAAATTAGGTATTTCCACCTCCTAATCTCATGGGTCTGTTACTAGAATCTGGGCCATTCATTAAACTCCCCCCAGCAGGTTTGTCACAAGCTGTCCTCCTCCCTTCCCCACCTTGTGCATTTCCTGCCCCGCTCCAAACCAGACTGTGCAAATCTTCCCATCTCCAGTGTATTTGCTGTCGCTGTCCCTCTCCCTCCTGCAGGAACCCACCAGCAACCCCCCGACAATCCCTACCTGAACAGGCTCCTCTGCAGCCATTTCTCTCCCCTGTCCCATGGCAGGATGGGATGAGCTGGAATGAAACTTGGACGTCATTCTGCAGCCTGGGAGGGTGAGAAGGGCAGTTGTGGGGGTTACAGAACAGGCTTTAGTTAATTTCACAGGACAATTCCCCCAGGCCCTTTCCCTGCAGGCAGACATCCTAGATTCTGCCATCCTGGGAAAATGCTCAATCTCTTTATTACAGCGTGGAGCTGGCCCCTCCTGCCGGGCTAAACCCACAGAGAGATTTTTAACCTTCCTTCTCCCTCCCTCCATCCCATAACAAAGTCTCTGAACACAAGGCTAGAAAAGAGCAGAACCAAAGGAGTCACTGTGGGGGATTCCCTCAGACACTGACCCCCGGGCAGTCACACCCCAGCAGGGGGAATATAGAGTCAGGAACTGGCTTTTCCTCTGACTAATCCTTTGCTTGTTCACTGGAAAGTGGTTCTGCCCAGGGATGCTGCAATACATGTGTCTGGGTGGACTAGAGAGCTGGAAATCTCTTCCCCCGCCCACTCATTTCTCCCACTGCCCCTTTCAGTCTCTCCTTCCCCTGTCCTCTCTCCCTGCTCCTCTGGCTGGGACAGTCCCATTCCTGGGGACTTTGCTCTCCCATGGCTGGATTTGCTTCTGGCAATTGCTAATGGGAGGAGAAATGACGAGGGGCTGTTTGTGCAGAGTCACTTTCTTGCCAGTCCCCAGCACTTTCCCTGAGGTCTGTCTGTTACCTGGAGTCTGGTAGAATTTGTATTAACAGAGCCCAGGGCTGCCCCAAGGGGTTAGTAGCAGCTGGAGAAAGTCATCCCCTGGGCAGGGCAGAGAAGCAGCTTTAATTAAGGTCACATCCCAGCAGAGAGTCCCTGCTGGGGGAGCAGCAGCTGCTAAGCCTGGTCTCCCAGATCACAATGGAGGCTGCAGCGTCTGACCCAGGAAGCTGAACCCCAATATCCTGAGCAGAGAGGGACAGAGCGTTTGAGCAGCTTCCCTCCTTTAGCTCTCTGGGGAGAGCAGCTAATGAGAGCCCCTCCTCACAGGGAGAACTGCTGATCTCATTTGCCCCACTGTCCATCCAGAGTCACTCCTTGTCTTTCCATGCAGTGACTCTGGATTAACAATGGCCTCAATGAAACCAGATTTCAGAAAGAAGGAGTCCAGAACGCTGTGGAAGAGACCATTGTGTGGCATTTCTAGCCCCCTTTCCACCTCCAAGATCTAGGACAAGGACTGGGTGGGGGAGGGGCATGAATATTCCCTGCGGGACCAGAAGTTCCTGCAGTTTTCAAGAGGGGAGAAAAGCAAAATCTGTGATTTCACCTGACAGTGTTTGGTAAGTGGATAGAAAGTTACCAGGGTGAGTGGGCCTGGCTGGGGGCTGCCTGGCCGCGCTTGGAGCCAGGATTGTGGCACAAACTGATCCGGGAGCAGGATCAGGGTTAGCAGCAGCCCCCAGACACCCCCCAGTGCCCAGAGCCCAGACCCCACATCCGGGGCCCCAGACACCCCCACAGCCCCAGCCAGGGTCCTGCCAGATCTTCCCTGGCCCCCAGTCCCCAGAGCCCTGGCCAGGGCCCCAGACACCCCAGAGCCCCCAGCCCCAGGGAGAGCTGGACACTGGCGAAGGGGAGAGAAAATGGGGCACAGCCGGGGGCAGGGAACTTCTCAGGGGTTGGGGAGGGGGTCACCCTGGGGCTGCTCGTGGCTCTAGGGAGAAAGGGGGCGGGGGGGTCCCCACGGGGGGGGCAGCGGTAAATCCGAGGGGTCTCAGCCCCCTTTCTCTCCCCGCTCCGCGGGGGTCACCGGCTCCCCCCGGCCATGTCCGGGCTGCACCGACACTTCCCCCCCCGCCCCTTTCCCAGCCCCCCCGGGACCCCCCCGCTCGGCCCCGCCCCCGGGCTCGCGGCGGCACCTGGAGGCTGCAGCTCCGCAGCGGGGGCGGAGCCCGGGCCGGGCGCGGGGGGGTTAATGAAGGTCTCTCCCGCCGCGATCTGCGCATGCCCAGAGCACAACGGCACAAACCTTCTCCGGCCCGGGAGAGGCTCCAACGGCCCCGCACGAGCCAGGCAGAACCGCAGCGACCCAGACGCGTCCGCGCTCCGGCTCCGCCTCGCTGGCCGACGTCACTTCCGCTCCACTGAGAGCCCGGAACTACATCTCCCAGCCTGCCCCGGGGCCGCGTCCGCCCTCCCCTGCCCGGGTAAGGGAGCTGAAACTGCGCATGCTCCGTGCGAGCCCCGCTGGGGGCGGGAGAATAAAGCTGCTGCTGCCGCCTCCGTGTGAGCCGGTGAGTGAGAGACCCGGGGGGCACGTGACTCTGCCCCGGGGAGCCTGGGAGAAGCCTCGGAGCCGCCTCGGGGGGGAGGGGGAGTGAGTCGGGGTTGCGGGGGGGGGTCATTGGGGCGGGAAATTTGAACTGTTTTGTGCAGCCAGGAAATTCCCCGGGGGGGGGGGGGTCCGTTCACTGAAGCCTGCCCTGTTTGTGCCACGTCCTCCCACGTACAAAGTCTGTCAAGTGTTTCCCCTTTTCTCTCGCTATCACACGGGGCTGTAAAATCCAGGGAGATCCCCCCCCCCCCAATGATCAGCTCTCTGATCTCCCCCCATAGTGCCCTGGTCTCCCCACGCTTCTCAAGTGTCCATTGAAAATCTCCCCCATGGGGGGCCCCCCCCCCCGGTTTTACCTGCAGCTATTGGTCCTTGTCGGGGGGGGAATTTGTTGCCCGGGGTCCGTCCCCAGCAGGGGGGGGCCCCTGGGGGGGGGGGGGGGGTGAGATGCCGGTTCTCTGCCGGGGCGGGGACGGGAGGGGCACGTGGGGGCTGCCCGACCCCGGCTCCCCCCCCCCCAGTTACTGCCCCCACTACCCACCACACCAGCCACCTGCCCATCCCCACTGCTGCCCCCTTCCTCATCCAGTGCCAGCTCCCCTGCCCCTAACTACCAAGACCGTTGCCCCCAGTCACCTGCCCATCCCCACTGCTGCCCCCTTCCCTCCTCCAAGGACCTGCCAGCTCCCCGCCCCTAACTACCAAGACCGTTTCCTCAGCCCCAGTCACCTGCTCATCCCCACTGCTGCCCCCTTCCTTTATCCACGGAGCCTTCCAGCTCCCCCCCTCTTAAATCAGCTCCTCAAAGGGCTCCCTGCTGCCCATGGGAATGGTGGCAGAGGGAGGTGCCATCACTTTGTGTTTATGTATTGGATAGTCTCATAAAATCCAGTCAAACAGCGCCCCTTTTCCCTCTAGTTATTTAATAGCAACATAAAATCCCCCCAGATCTTGGTGTTTTTCTCTCGTGTTGTCAATTGCTTACCTTGTTACACGTTTATCCCCTAAACATTTGCTCCACTTCCCTTTAGTTGTCTATTTCTAAGTGAATATCCCCAGAGATTTTTTCCTTGTCTCTCTAATGATAAAATAAAAAGGAAATCTGAGATTTACACCTTTCCTCAGATTCTTAAACATGGATAAAAAATGTTTGCAAATGTTGCCCATTTCTGCTCTATTCATTTATCAAATATTGATGTGAAATACACTCAGATTTTACCTCATACCAACAACTGATATAAAATCCTCCGATTTTACACTTTCTTCTCTATAATTGGCAAAATGGATCCAAAATCGCTCAGATTTCCACCCTTTCTTTCATTTCTGAACATTGATCTCAAAGCCCAGGATTTCCCTCTTTCTACATCATTATCAAATATCAATTAAAAATCCTGTCGGGTTCGGGCTGTTCCCCATGTCTCTAAATCAGCAACTTCTCCTTCCTTGGAGGGGACCTGTTGCCCTGAGTCATTGTCCATCCTGGAGGTCGCAGGGGGTTAAATTGCCCAGTGATCATCTGTCCCCTCCTTTGAGAATCATTTGTTCCTCCTTTATCTCTGTTAAAATGTTTGCTGATGAAAGAGACCAGACACACGTTTAATACCCATCAAAGCCAGAGGCCTCCCCTGTTTGGGGATCGGTGGTTCCCAGCTGGTAACGGAGAATTGGCTGGACCCTTTTCTTTCTCCATCTGGCATGGGATGAGGAGGTCACTGAGTGCAGTGTGGGTCCAGAAGTATCCCAAAGCCCATGATAAATGGTCTCTGGAAGGGGCTGCTTCCCACATTGCTAAGATGTAGCCACCTCTGGGGTGGATCCATGGTGACCATTATTTGCTAGTGACAGGGCATGGACATGTCTTACCTTTCTGCTGAAGGGCAGGCGGGGGTCCTAGGCAGGCAGTGAGTTCCCAATTGGGGTCCCTGGCTGGTGGGGGCTCTTGGTGGGGGGAACCCTTTGGGATTCCTAGCCTGGCAGTGAAGATCTGGTGGGGGTTCTCTGGCTGGTGGGGCTCTGAGGGGTATCTGGGGTCTCTGGCCAGAGATTCTGGGGGTTGGGTCCCAGGGAACATATGGTGGGACCCTGGCTGGGGGGTCTGGATTCGGGGTACTGGGGGGTGTTGGGAGGCCCCTGGATGGAGGCTCTGCGGGCTGCTACTAACCATGCTCCTTCTATCTCAGCAGCTTGTGCCAGAATCCTGGCTCCAAGCACTTTCTGGCATTCCCCAGGCAGGCCCAGTCGCCATGATAACTTTCTAGCCACTTATCAAACACTGTGAGGTGAAGTGACAGATTTTGCTTTTCTCTTCTCTTGAAAACTGCAGGAACTTCTGGTTTCATAGAGAAAATTCCTGCCCTGATTCCTTGTCCTAGATCTGGGGGGTGAGGGAGGTGGGAAGGGGTTTATCACTATCTTCCACAGCATTCTGGACTCATTCTTTCTGAAATCTGGATTCATTGAGAACATTGTTAATCCAGAGTCACTGTATGGAAAGACAGGGAGTGACTCCAGATGGACAGTGGGGCAAATGAGATTCTCCTATGAAGAGGGGCTCTCATTAGCAGCTCCCCAGAGAGCTAAAGGAGGAAGCTGCTCAAACGCTCTGTCCCTCTCTGCTCAGGACATTGGGGTTCAGCTTCCTGGGTCAGACGCTGCAGCCTCCATTGTGATCTGGGAGACCAGGCTTAGCAGCTGCTGCCCCAGCGGGTTCTGTGCTGGGAAGTGACCTGAATTAAAGCTGCTTCTCTGCCCAGTCCAGGTGATGACTTTCTGCAGCTGGTACTAGCAGCCCTGGGCTTTGTTAATACAAATTCTGAGCCACAGACTCCAGGTAACAGACAGACCTCAGAGAAAGTGCTGGGGACTGGCAAGAAAGTGACTCTGCACAAACAGCACCCCCCCTCACCCCCCAATATCTCCTCTCATTAGTAGTTGCCAAGAGAAAATCTAGCCATGGGAGAGCAAAGAGCCAGGAATGGGCTTTCCCAGCCAGAGGGGCAGGGAGAGAGGACTGGGGAAGGAGAGACTGAAAGGGGCAGTGGGAGAAATGAGCGGGGGGAGAGATTTTCAGCCCTCTAGTCCACCAGACACATGTATTGCAACATCCCTGGGCAGAACCACTTTCCAGTGAACAAGAAAAGGATCAGACAGAGGAAAAAAGTCTTCCAGACTCCATATTCCCCCTGCTGGGGTGTGGCTGCCGTGGGGTCAGTGTCCGAGGGAATCCCCCACAGTGAGTCCTTTGGTTCTGCTCTTTCTAGCCTTGTGTTCAGAGACAAAGGGCAGGTCTATGCTACCACCGGATCGGCAGGTAGCTCTCTCCCATCAACTCCAGTACTCCACTGCCTCAAGGGGCGAATGCGGAGTCGATGGGTTAGCAGCAGCAGCAGTCGGATGCTGCAGTAAGTCGATCTAAGTAAGCTGACTTCACCTACGCTATTCTCATAGCTGAAGTTGCGTATCTTAGATCAACCTCCACCTCCAGTGTAGACCTGGGTTTTGTTATGGGATGGGGGGAGGGAGAAGGGAGGTTAAAAATCTCTGGGCTTAGCCTGACAGAAGAGGCCAGGTCTACACTGTAATAAAGAGATTGAGCATTTCTCAGCATGGCAGAATCTAGGATGTCTGTCTGCAGGGAAAGGGCCTGGGGGAATCGTGATGTGAAACTAACTAAAACCTGTTCTGTAACCCCCACAACTGCCCTTCTCACCCTGCCAGGCTGCAGAATGACGTCCATGTTTCGCTCCAGCTCATCCCATCCTCCCACGGGATAGGGGAGAGAAATGGCTGCAGTGGAGTCAGCTAAGGTAGGGATTATCGGGGGGTTGCTGGTGGGTTCCTGCAGGAGGGAGAGGGACAGCAAGTACACCAGAGATGGGAAGGTTTGCCTAGTCTGGTTTGGAGGTTGGAGCAGGGCAGGAAATGCACAGGTTGGGAAAGGGAGAATGACAGATTGTGGCAAACCTGCTGGGAGTTGTTTAATAAATGGCTTAGACTCTAGGAGCAGACCCATGAGATGAGGAGGTTGAAATGCCCTCAATTCTGGAACAGAAAATAACCCACCTACATGGGGCTAGGAAAACTGACCAGACTCCCAGTGCTGG
The DNA here is from genome assembly GCF_016161935.1 of Mauremys reevesii. Classification (NCBI taxonomy): domain Eukaryota; kingdom Metazoa; phylum Chordata; order Testudines; family Geoemydidae; genus Mauremys; species Mauremys reevesii. The sequence continues at coordinate 429,962 of NW_024100846.1, forward strand.
AGCCTGACCCGACTAACCAGCGGCTGCTGTGAGATATGAAGGGGGCACCCACCAGTGAGGGTTAGGGGAGATTCCCCTCCCTTCATATCCAGCTCCTCACAATGAGGAGAGTGTTGGGCTTCCTACCACCGAACTCTCCCTGGTCCCTGCTAGAAGCTCCATCTGTATCAGTCTGTGGCTAGTAGGTGTGTGATGGATCTGCTGGGAGAGACAAGGGGCTCTTGCTTCATCCCCTCACCCTGGTGTTTCCAGGATTCTCTGAGTGGGGTGGGGGTGGGACTCTGTTGACTATCATCCACAGAGCTTCCATTTGATTGAAAGTGTGAGTGGTGCAGCAGGTACTGAGTGCTGGACCCTTGCTCTTTCAGGGGCCATTGACCTTCGAGGAGGTGGCTGTGTATTTCACCAGGGAAGAGGGGGCTCTGCTGGACCCCACTCAGAGAGCCCTCTACAGAGACGTCATGCAGGAGAACTCTGAGAATGTGACCTCACTGGGTAAGGATTCCCATCCCCTCGGTTCTTGGAAGGGGAAATGAAGAGAGATGGTTCATGCCACCCCCCAATGACATCCCTACTCTGCCCTGTTTCTGCATCACTGCAATATGCCAGTGACACACACACTGCCACAGACCGTCCCCTGCTGCAGAACACTTTGGGAACAGCACACAGGAGCCGTATCGCACAGTGTCAAATATCTCCTGTTTGCTCAAGTAAAACTGGGGTTTAGGTCCAGCATAACGTAAGAACATAAGAATGTCCGTACTGGGTCAGAGCAAAGGTCCATCTAGCCCAGTATCCTGTCCACTGACACTGGCCAACTCGAGGTGCCCTGGGTGAGTGAACCCAACAGGCAATCACCAAGTGATCTCTCCTGCCATCCATCTCCATCCTCTGACGAACAGAGGCTAGGGACACCATTCCTTACCCGTCCTGGCTAATAGCTATTAATGGAGTTAACCTCCATGAATTTATCCAGTTCTCTTTTAAACCCTGTTATAGTCCTAGCCTTCACAACCTCCTCAGGCAAGGAGTTCCACAGGTTGACTGTGTGTTGTGTGAAGAAATACTTCCTTTTGTTTGTTCTAAACCTGCTGCCTATTAATTTCATTTGGTGATTCCTAGTCCTTGTGTTATGAGGCATAAATAACACTTATTCACTTTCTCCACACCAGTCATGACATATAGACCTCTCTCATATCCCCCCTTTGTCTCTTTTCCAAGCTGAAAAGTCCCAGTCTTTTAATCTCGCCTCATACAGAAGTTGTTCCATATCCCTAATCATGTTTTTGTCCTTTTCTGAACATTTTCTAATTCCAATATATCTTCTTTGAGATGGGGAGACCACAGCTGCATGCAGAATTCAAGATGTGGGCATACCATGGGTACATAGAGAAGTGATATGATATTTTCTGTCTTATTATCTATCCCTGTCTTAATGATTCCCAACTTTTTGTTTGCTTTTTGACAGCCGCTGCACGTTGAGTGGATGTGTTCAGAGAACTATCCACAGTGACTCCGAAATCTCTCTTGAGTGGAAACAGATAATTTAGACCACACCATTTTATATGTCTGGTTGGGATTATGTTTTCCAATGGGCTGCACTATGTGCTATCCTGACATCCAGTAGTCCTGAGATCCTGCATTCAGTGATCTCCCTGCCCTTCCTGTTCCCTTTCTCCACTGAACCCCACCAGCCCATGGTTACTGTTCCCAGCTTCCCCAGGACTCTCTCATTGTCTCTGGACCTCACCGTCAGCAAGAAGCAGTGGCAGGGAGACTTGCCCTCTCTCTGGAGTCTTGGATTTCTGGGACATGGATTTACTTTCTCTGTGTTTTGGGAGCCTCTTTGAAATTGAGTGTCTGTGACATTAACCACAGTGCAATCTGGAGTGTTGAACAGCTGTGTCCCCTCAGTTCCCAGGCTGGGGTGCCTTTACACTGCTCTACTGTGAGAGCAGCCACTCCTGGGCAGGTAACACGCAGTCTCCAGTATGTAACTCGCTCCCAGCTACACAGTATTCAGTGCTGCTAGTCAGTGACTCACGAATTAGAGTACCCCATTGGAGAACCCCAGAACATTCTCTGTTCCCAGACTTCCCCCAGAAATGTGCATCTTGTCCTGTCCAGCACACTACAGAACAACGCAAGCTCATATGAAGTCTGTTATTTCATCAGTGGAAAATGACACGTGCCAACCTTGTCATTCCAAATGGAGTTTCCAACACACTTGAATCCAAACACACTGGTTAGGTAAAACAATAAAACAAAATTGTTAACTGCCGGAAAAAAATCTTTTCAGTGACTATGGGTAATGAGGCATAAAAGTCAGAATTGTTTACAAAAGAAATGCAAAGATAAAACACAAACTAACACCTAAGTTAACAAGCTAAAATGGATTCAAAGCAAATGTTCTCTCACCACGTGCTGAGACAGGCTGGTTTTCCTTTCAGCCAGGACTCCCCCTAACCTGCCCCTGCTGCCCAAGTTCAGTTCTTCAGGATTTGTCATGGGCAGAGGGAAAGGGGAGAGAGAGAGAGAGAGAGATATTTTCCTCACTTCTTTTTATAATTCAGTCCTTTCTATTAGAAACAACTTCAGTTCTCAGCTGAATCATGGTGCCAGGCTGTCTTCTCGTAGATATGAGTTTCAAGTGTCCCTGTGATGGAATGTAAATGTCTTCTTCACACCTTCCCCCTGCCAGCGAATGGCTGTTTGACCAGCGGTTTGCCTTGCTGTCTCTGAGGAACTGGTCTGTGGGTGTTCCCCAGAATTGTAACTTTTTGTAATATCATACAGTAAAATCTCATAACTTTACATACAGTGTTACACATTTTAACAGGAGGATAATATTCAGTAGATTATGCAATTTCAAGTGATAGTTCACAAACCATACTGTGTACAAAATTGATCATAATTTTCCAGAAGAGTGAACATAGGATTACAGACTGACACAGGGCCTGTCTGTGTGTGTTCCCAGCAGATATGTGGCTATTTCAATCCCTCCTAAGCAGAGTGTTCTGCATCTTCAAGGACCTGGGCAGCTGGTTCTGGGAATTCACTGGTTTACTAAGTGTGACACTGTCTGGAACTGTGCGACACTTTATATTATTATTACTTTATTATTCCAATCTGATAAAATTGCAATGAATTGTGCTAGATATGCCATGTTAGGTGTCAGGGAAAATGTTATAATTTTCCAAGTATGATCATTTTGTTTGTATCACCTTTGTAGTATGAGCTATAGATACGTAGGGTATATCTGTATTCCAGACTGTGGACTGTGATTCTGGGTGACACACCCAGATCTATTGGCATCAGCACTGCCTACCCTGTTTGATGGTCCATCCAGGGTCATCAGCTGTACAATGAACCCACTGAAAGGATCAAGGGATACACCTATTGACTCAGCAAGACATGCAGGGATATGCCTGTGTACTGAGACCACCAAGGCTTTTCCATGCCATGTGCTGTGAAGCTTGTGTTTGGGACACAGGAAGTACAAGCCACATGGCAAAGGGAATATAAAGGGCAGCTGCATCATCTCCATTTTGTCTTCAATCCCTCTTCCTGCCTCTGGAGCAACTTCTCTACAAACCGACATAGACCCCGACTCTGGGGGGGCTCTGCACCCACCAGGAGCTCAGCTGTTGGCAACTGCCAATCCCCTATTTAGCATGCTCAGCAGCCCTCAGCAGCTCTTTGGCTGGCTGTGGCCAATCAGCTGTTTGGCGCCAACGCCCGCCTATCAGCTGTTTTCCCTGCAGCTGCTGTAGCTCCCAGCTCCACTGCAGCCGTGTGTGTGAGTCCTTTTAATTTTCAGGGCTTGGCAGCTTCTGGGCTAGGGGTGGGGTGGGCAGCCTCGCGGCAGAGGGCTGGGGGGAGACGGCTGGGCAGCTTCTCGGCTTGCCCCAGGGGGCTGATGGGAGCAGTACGGACTGGGGGGGAGTTTCTCAAGGAGTGAGCCAGCCATTCTCAGCCCACCCTGGTGTCTCCCCCAGGACCTGTGCTTCCCCCTCCAGCCAGGAGAAACCAGCGGTGGGCCCCCTTAGTGCTGGGCAGGGGGACAAACCAAAAGACATTGCTCCTTTAAGAAAAGCTTGCCCTGGTGTCTGATGAGTGAACTTGGCCTGAGGCCAGCTGCTCGCCCCCTCCCCGTGCTCCAGCCAGCCAGCCGGGTGCACCCAGCCATGGCCAAAGGGGAGAGGGGCTTCACTGCAGCCCTAGCCCCAGGTGCAGATGAGCAGCCCCCCTTCCCCGCCCGGACCCTGCCTGTGCCCAGACTCCTCCCATGGGGGCTCTGGGAGCTCCCAGCCCCTACGGCTCTGACCCAGGTCCCAGGGCTCTGCATCCATTCCCCCATGTGTGGGGGGACAAGAGGGGCCAACACACCACCAGTGCTTCTAGCCGCATCCTCCCCGTGGGCTCTTCTCCATGGCCGGCTCTCATGCCTGGGAAAGTAACGCTTGCCCCCCTCAAAGCTGTCTCCCCCTCCCCTGCCCAGAGCAAGCTTGGCTGAGGGGCTTTTCCTCCCCGAGAGGAAGTTTATCCCTTCCCGCACTGACCAGCATCTGCATCAGGAAAGATTGATTTCCTTCCCCTGGATCCATCCACCCCCCATCTCCTCTTCCCTGGGAGCTGCATTCACCCCCGTGTATGAGCTTCAAGGCAGGAGACACGGCCCTGCTTCACCTTGGGATGTCTGAGCTTGTCTTCCTTCAGGGTGCTGGGCTGCTGCAGCCCGGGGGAGGAAGCAACCCCTCCCCCTGCCTTTGGCCAAGCTCCCAACAGGGCTCCCGCCCACAACGTTGCAGAGCGGGTGAGGAGTCAGCGAGCGAGCTTCAAAGTGGGGGTGGGCTGCAGCCTGGGGCACTGGGAGGAGCTGGAGTGACACAGCAGCCCATACAGCCGGATGAATAAATGGGCCATTTCTATGCTGGGCTGTTGAATTAAATTTCTCTCTCTGGCTCAGGGTGGGCAGTTCCTGGGCTGGCCACAGTGGGTGGGGCTTGGGGAAGACAGAGCTGCTTTGAGTGCGTGGGTGGGAGCGGGCACTAAACAGGCACCAGGAGGTGGGGAGCAGAAAGAGAGAGATGGGAAAAGGGTCCCAGGTAGAGAACAAGAACTGAGAAACATCAGGAAGGGGAGATACCAGTTATAGACACACTTTCAATGAGTACACTGGAAGTGTATAAATATGCTGAAAATAGCCTCCCCTCAAAACTGGCAGAGCCCCCCTCCAGCACAAGAACCCTCGCCCTTACGGCAGGAAGGGGTGCAAAGGAGGGAGCGGTAGGTGGGAGGCATTTAGGGCAGGGGGTCGGTAAGGAGGCGGCATTCAGGAGAGTCTAGGGAGATGGGGCAGGAAGAAGTACAGTGGGGGCGGGGCTTTGGAGAAGGGGGCGAAGCCAGGATGGGGCACCCACCGGCAAAACCAAAAGTCAGCACCTGTGCAAACTGAAGCCTTGAACAAAGGACTGGATGACCCATCCAAGCTGTGGCTGTGTTCCAAACCGACTTTCAAGCCGGCAACTTACCAATACTGCTAAGAAGCTGATATATAGATTTCTGAATGTATCTGACTCCTTTCCCATTTAACAACTTTCTTTCTGTTTCTGGTTCCTTTCTCTTTCTTATCTAAACTTTTAGTTTAGATGCTAAAGTATTGCCTGGCATCATGGTATTTTTGGTAAGATCCAAACCCATACTGACTTGGTAACGTGGCTGACCCTTTGGGGTCAAAAGAACATTTTGTTTATGTGCGCAGAGTTTTTAAATAACCTCTCACTGTACCGGACCTAGGTGCTGACTGGGAGTCAGAGAAGTGCAATGCAATAAAGGGGGCCGTGTGATTTCTTTTTTCAGCTTCTCAATAACCCGTGTGGGGGATCAGAAGCACAGTTTGTGTCTGGTCAGTGAGTTTAACTTCAGTGTTAACCACCAGTTTGGGGAGCATCTGCTCCCCTTTTGCAACCTGCCCTGACCCAGGCACACCAGGTCACACTAAGCACTGAAGATAAATTAATAGAATGTTTTTTATGACCAAGTCTTCAGAAATCCACTGAACTCCTTTTGTTTTCTTTTATCTGAGCAGGGTTTCCAGTTTCCCAACCTGATGTGATCTCCCAGCTGGAACAAGGGGAAGAGCCATGGGTCCCAGACCTCCAGGGTTCAGAGGAAATAGAGATCCTGAGAGCTCCCTGCACAGGTGAGGAAACATTAAAGCAACTCAGAATCTGTAAGTGCCTGAAGGAATCATCTGGGATGTCCTACAATGCCCTTGGAAGGTCTCTCAGTTCATTATTGTCCCTAGCAGGGGTCGTATCCTCAGGGTAAATATAGCTCATGGCTTCCTGTAGATCCTAGCAGACACCAGACAGTAGCTTCCTCCCTTCCCCCTGTGAACTTGGATGGGATGTGGAGGCTGAATTGATCCCCTCCTCTCTCCTGTTTGGGGGAAGAGTTTGGGGGAGTTCAGTTCTTGATTTTTATTTGACTTCCCTTCCGCACTTGTTTTGGTTTGGCCTTCCCCTTTCCATCCCTGTCTGAGGTTTCTGTCTCTATCGCAGCAGGTGACGCAATGGTATGTCAGAAAGAGGAGCAGAATTCTCAGCAGGAAAATGTTGAGCAAGTGGATAAACACAGAGAATTATCGCAAAGATCGAAAAGAAATCTGTCGAAGAGTCATGAGCAGGGAAGATCCTGTGAGATTCAGCACACACCAGAAAGAGAGCAGGGAAACCAGCCAGGAGAGAAAATGGGTAAATTTATTTCCTGTCGGGGAACTCAGAAGAGCATCAAGGAAACCACAACACAGCAGGAAATCCTCATGGGAAAGAGGGAAAATACATGCACTGAGTGTGGGAAAAACTTCACTCGAAGATCAACCCTTTCTGCTCATCAGAGAATCCACACAGGGGAGCGGCCCTATAAATGCCATGAGTGTGGAAAATGCTTCACTGTAAGATCAGCACTTTCTGATCATCAGAGAATTCACACAGGAGAGAGACCCTATGAATGCAGTGAGTGTGGGAAGAACTTCACTCGCAGCTCAAACCTTATTGCCCATCAAAGAATCCACACTGGGGAGCGGCCCTATAAATGCAGTGAGTGTGGGAAAACCTTCTATTGCCACTCAAAGCTTATTGCCCATCAGAGAATCCACACAGAGGAGTGGCCCTATAAATGCAGTGAGTGTGGGAAATACTTCACTGAGAGCTCAGCCCTTTCTGCACATCAGAGAATCCACATGGGGAAGACGCCCTTTGAATGCCATGAGTGTGGGAAAATCTTCAGTCGCAGCTCACACCTCATTAGACATCAGACAGTCCACACAGGGCAGAGGCCCTATGAATGCAGTGAGTGTGGGAAAACCTTCAGTCGCAGTTCACACCTTATTAGACATCAGACAGTCCACACAGGGGAGAGGCCCTATGAATGCAGTGAGTGTGGGAAAACTTTCAGTTTCAGCTCACATCTTATTAGGCATCAGATAGTCCACACAGCGGAGAGCCCCTATGAATGCAGTGAGTGTGGGAAAACCTTCAATCGCAGCTTGCACCTTATTAGGCATCAGAGATTCCACACAGGAGAGCCCCTTTGAATGCAGTGAGTGTGGGAAAACCTTCAGTTGCAGCTGGAACCTTATTAGGCATCAGAAAATCCACACAAGTGAGAGAACCTATGAAAGTGAGTGTGGGAAAACCTTAGGGCCCAAAGAAATTTTGTCCAACTCCACTTCCTAGTTCAGTGTGTCTCATTACCGTTCCAGAGGATACCAGGGTTAGATTGAGAACAATCATCCTTCACCGTTTGGATGCAAAGAGAGAGTGCTTCATAGGACAGTCCTTCCCTGTGGATCCCAAACTGGCTGCCTGAGTGGGTAACAAGGACTTTCAGGCTGTAGAAATGATGGTAACCAATGAGGCAACAAATGTGTCAAGCTCCAATTTCAGACTTCTGGATACTCACATGCTGAGTCCTGATTCTAAGGTTTTGTGTCTGACGCTCTGGCTACACAATAAAGCTGATGTTGGTGCAGCTGTAGCGCTGCTATTACAGATGCTCTCCACCAATGGGAGAAATCTCTTCCCTAGGACTTTATTAGTCCAGCCCCCACAAGTGGCGGTGGCTATGTTGGCAGGCAAAGCTCTCCTGCTGATGTAGTGTTATTTCACAGGGGAGGAGGGTTTTGTAACTACATTTCTCACCTGTGTGTATTTTTCACACCCCTGAGAAATATAGTTACACCAATAAATGTCTTTAGTGTAGACTAGACCTTAGTTTTCTCTTGTTTTATGTATTTACATCACTTCTCTTTGAAAGATTAAAAAGTGTGACAAGAGAGTTATTTTTCCCCATGATGCAAACATTCCTATATAAGAAACCCCTTCCACCAACACACATGGCAAAAGAGCCAGGGATATATGAACTCACATGTAGTGTAAGGAGTTCTGGTAGAAAACCTCCCTCCAAAGGCTGAGATGGGAGAATGTGTGTGAGAAAGAGTGTATGAGAATATTGGCCCAGTATAGATTTAAATTTTTTGTATTTCAGATAAACTTTGAAGCTAAGCAAAATACGTTCTATTTCTATTAAAAGGAAAACTACTCGAGGAGACAAGTTGTATAACTTTTACCCACTTAGCCTGTAAGGGTCACTGAGTTCCCCACGTCTCTAATTTGCAAAGGAAAGGCCTGACATCTGTCATAGGATGTGTCTAACAGGTAGGAAAGCTGCAATTGTCAACCATCAATATCAAGGAAAAGGCTGGACTCCACTGCCTTTCATGTCTAAAAGCCGGCTAGAGGCTGATCTACAATGAAAAGCTATGTTGACATAGCCACATCTCTCGGGTGTGAAAAATCTACTCCACAGAGAAGTAGTTAATGTGAGCCCCAGTGTAGACAGGCTTGGGTTGGGTTGTCAGAAGAATACTTCCAGTGTTTGAAATGTAGACATAACCTTAGGGCTGGTCTACAGTATGTGGTTATTTTGGAATTAGCGAGTTAATTCAAAATAAAACTGATTCCGTCTATATGCCCAAATCTTTTTTTTTTTTTTAATTTAAAGGGCTCTTTAATCCGGTTTCTGTACTCCACCTCAGCAAGTGGAGTAGTGCTAAAATCGAGATTGCAGTTCCGAATTAGAGGTACTGTGGACACAATTTGACATTATTGGCATCCGGGAGCTATCCCAGAATGCTTCCTTGTGACCACTCTGGACAACACTCTCAACTCCGATGTACTTGCCAGGTAAGCAGTAAAAGCCCCGGGAACTTTTGAATTTCATTTCTTGTTTGGCCACTGTGGTGAGCTCATCAGCAGAGGTGACCATCAGGACAATCCACCATCACAGGCGACCATGCAGAGTCCATCATCATGAGAGCCCACGCAGTCCTGGATTCACAGATGAGCTCCAGCATGGTCTGAATGGGAGGTACTGGATCTCATCGCATGTTGGGGAGACTCATCTCTTATGGGAAACACAAAAAAAGAAACACAAATACACCTCTACCCTGATATAACGCTGACCTCGGGAGCCAAAAAATCTTACTGTGTTATTGGTGAAACCGCGTTATATTGAACGTGCTTTGATCCACGGAGTCAGCCCCGCACCCCACCCACCCCCGTTATATCTGAATTCATGTTATATTGGGTTGCATTATATTGGGTAGAGGTATATGTACGCTAAATTCTCCAGGGTCATGAGGGAAAGAGGCTACTCCAGGGACACAGAGCAGTGTCATGTAAAAATCAAGGAGCTCAAGCAAGCGTATCAAAAAGCTAGGGAGGCGAATGGGCTCTCTGGGTCACAGCCCCATACATGCTGCTTCTACCGTGAACTGCATGCAATTATGGGGGGTGATGCCACCACTACCCCACCACTGTCCATGGACACATGCAAGTTGGGAGTGTTGTACTCAAAGTACTATACAGGATCTTTTCAGGGGGATTAAGGCAAAACGCCACATTTATTAGTAATACAGGTATCAATTAATACTCTGATATGCATATGAGATATCTCACAGTCATGCATTCACACACACACACAGACACAAACACACTCCGTCTTGCTGCTGTTACCAACTAGTTGCTCCCCTTAACTGCACTGGCGAGGTGAGTTAGATGGGGGAGGGATGGAGCCGGGCTTCTGCCGATCCGGATCGATGCTCCGATGGTGACAAGACGAGACCCGGGGTCCTTCTGCAAGACACCTCACATTTATAGCAGCTTCCCTCTTATGCAAATCTAGACCAGATTCAAAATCTGGATCTGTGTCCGTTGGTCTGTGTCCGTTGGTCTTTGTGCTGCTTTTCTCTGGGTGTTGTCCCAATGCTGCTCAAAGAGGGTGTTTTCTAAAGAAGGTGCTGGCTTCTAATCCCTGAGGCCGTCAATATGTCTGCTCTTCTTTGTTGGGCCCACTTGACAAGCTGTATTGTCCTTTGCTCCGGCTCCCATTCCCTCTGCAACTGTTGTAGCTGTCTGGAGGTGGGGGTCTTCCAAGCCTCACTCATTCACACCTCATTCAGTCAATAGGGCAATTGATTACAGAGTGGGGGGAAGATCTTATTCTACTTCTAGCAAAAAGGCACATTTGTCTTTTACTGTAACTATACTATGCTTAGGGGCTATAACATTTGATACAAAGTTTTCTACCAATTTTCTATATAGGGATCTAATACAAAGTTGTATGAAAACAGAGAGGCACAATGCCAAGTCATATGATATACAAAATAACATCATGCAAGATGCAATGTCATAAAGATACTTAATACAAAATAACACAATGCAACGTCATAAAGATTTATAGAGATTGTTAATACAGAGATTTCTCTACAGGAGTTGCAGGGAGAATGACTTTTTGGAGGATGAAGAGGAGAAGGAGGAGGACAGTGCACAAGCGACAAGTGGGGAATCCGTTTTCCCCTATCAAGGTTCCCTCCCCACTCTGAACTTTAGGGTACAGATGTGGGGACCTGAATGAAAGACCCCCTAAGTTTATTTACCAGCTTAGGTTAACAGTAAGGTGCCACCACCAAGTGTATTCCAAATCTTAGGGGAGAGCCACTTGGAACTCTGCCTTTCCCCAAATATCTCCCAAGTCCCTAACCTGTCCTTTCCTGGACAGCCTTGAGACTAATCCCCCCCCCCCAAGTCCCTACACCCCTTTTCCTGGGTAGGCTTGAGAGTATACCCTCACCAATTAGTCCTGGCAAACCTGGTGGCTGAACTTGGTGACTTTGTCCTCACCCATAACTATTTCAGATTTGGGGACAATGTATACCTTCATGTCAGCGGCACTGCTATGGGTACTCGCATGGCCCCACAGTATGCCAACATTTTTATGGGTGACTTAGAACAATGCGTCCTCAGCTCTTGTCCCGTAATGCCCCATCTCTACTTGCTCTGCACTGATGACATCTTCATCATCTGGACCCATGGAAGAGAAGCCCTTGAGGAATTCCACCAGGATTTCAACAATTTCCATCCCACCATCAACCTCAGCCTGGACCAATCCACACAAGAGCAGTATCAACAGGAAAGGGAAGCTGAGAGACTCTATGCACTGCAGCTTGCTGTGAATGGAGAGCTGGCTGCTAGAAGGGGGTGGCAGCGTGAATGGGGAACAAGTGTGCCCAAGGAGTAGAAAGCTTTGGCTCAGATAGCACCCTCAGAAGACTTCCCCAGACTGGTTTAGGGATGCCGGTGTGACCTCTCTTGGCAGCCCCCAAAGAAGGAACTGGGTGGACTAAATGGACAGTGCCCCTCTCTATCTGAAGCCTAGCAAGGGAGGTACGTGAATCCCACCAGAAGTTAAAATGGTAAGTAAGGGAGGGGAGGCTCTACTAGAGGGCCTGGGCAGCTTCAGATACAGCACAGGAGGATTTCCACTTCTGAGCCATGAAAATAGAAATTGACTTTTCCTTTCCAGATTTATCTAATATTCAGAAAGAGAATCTAGCACCTGCCTTCCAGATTTGAACACCCTCACAATTCAGGAGTGCTCAAGCTCAATTTGGGCAACTGTTATTTCATTTCTCCCAAATCAAATATGCTGATCCACTGTCATTTGCTGTAGAAAAAGTAGGATACAATTGAGCAACAAATGCTGGGGTCTTCCCAGTGCTAACTAGGGCTGGAATTGCTATTTTCAACAGCCATTACCATTTTTTTTGTTTTGTTTGTTTAAAAGGAAGACAGTGATATTGCACTGGCAAATTCCCCATAGAAACAAAGAATGGAACAAAAGAATAATAAAGGCACCTCAACTTTTCCTCATTTAGGTAGGACAGTCTTATAAGCTGGATCCAAACATCTTCCAAACACACAAGCTGAAAATTGTTCCACTTTACTGCAGTTCTGTAACCATGCGGGAACCAGTCCTGTCTGTGTTCTGTGCACATCCAAAATCCCTACTGAATGCAGAAGTGCCCTGCTTTTGTGACCATCCCACCTGATATGTTCAGCCCTTGTGAGGCAAGCAGGTTCTCATTTAGTAATTGGATGGGAAGTCTCTCAGAAAGCGTTAAGTGCTGTAGGAGGTGTTGCTTATTCACTAGGTGAAGTGAGACCTTCCTGTTACACTAGTAAACCAGTGCTGCACAGAATGCACTTTGCTCCTAGAGTCTAGAATGGGCCCTTTGCTTCTATACACAGCCCATTAAAGACAATGAAAAGACTCCCACTCACTTCAACAGGCTTTGGCCAGAACTGGTTATACACAGGGTAACTCCACTGTCTGCACAGGGTCCTGGTCCCACAGCGGAGGGGCTTGTGAGCTTGTTGCAGAGCTGCTGCTCAGGGATGGGAACCTCCTGGCACCCCAGCCTCCAAAATCACTCAGGCTGCACTTTCTGCATGACTAGGTGCTGGCTGAGGGGGGCGTGGGAATTGGTGGCCTCTGCTGCAGTGATGGGCAGCTCAGGTACTTAAAGCCATGGCCTAGAGGAGGAAGTGCCTAACTCCAGAGTCTGCAGCTGCCTAGGGCCAGGGCTGAGGATTTAGAGTCCCTAGTGCTGCCGTTGCAAGGTTCAAGCATGCTCAGCCCTGGCATTGCCATCCCTCCTGCGGCTGGTAGCTGCAGCTGGCTAAGGCTGGCCTCTAGTAATTGGCCCCATGGCTGTAGCCAGAGAAGCTACAAGTGGCTCTGTGACTACTGGGGCCATTAAGCTAGAGCAGCTAAAGACACTGGAGTTAACCTCAAGGAACAGAGGTCACCAGTAGGACAGGAATGTCAGGGGGAGCAGGGAAAGAGGGAGCAGGTCAGGCTTGCAGAGGGAGCTTCCAGCTGGGTGGGAGCATGTCCAAAGTAGAAAGGAAACAAGCCTGGGGAGAGGTGGTGGTGACCAGGTAGCAGACTAGTATGTAGACGGGAGCAGAGGGAGAGAGGCTGGTGACTTCAGATTCCCAAGGGCTGTCCTGACTTTGGGGAGATGGTGTTTGCAGGTGGCTGGCTCACATGGCAGGATGGGGGCTGAGGGAGGGATCTGTCAGAACTGATCAGGTATCTGCTGGCTTTAGAACTCTGAGCTGAGACTAGGACCACATGCCGTGGCTGGTGACATAGGGGGTACTGGAGACATGGCTAGAGAGGGTCTAAATGAGGAAGGAGATACATCTGGGAAGTTTCCTTGGTCACTGTGAAAGTTCTACTCACTGTGGACACTGGTAAACCCATGTGGGTGTACAGCTCAATGAGAAAACCTGGGGGCTGAGGGAGCTGTGTATTGCAATGCATATAGTCATGTAGGGGTGTGATCAAAATGAAAAATGTCTCTGAGGTTCAGTACTGGCTATACTATGGCACCAATGGCACTGCCCCACCAGGTCCACACTCGGAGCCCACAGTGACTACATAGGGGCCCATAAATATGTTTAGCGCCAGGGCTCAAAAAAGGTTAATCCAGCCCTGACTGCCCGAGCACTATTTCAGCCCCACATTTTTGGGTGGACCTGCCACAGTGGGAGCTGCAGAGCACTCCCCCCACCACCACACACACACATACACACCACCCCCCTCCTGGTGTTGGGAGGGGAACAGGAGAAAGGACAAAAGAAGCAAGAGAAGAAGAGAAAGGAGGAAGGGAGGGATGGATGGAGGAAAAGGTGAAACGAAAAGGACAAACCCTAATGTCCCCAGTGATTCTAGGGGACAAAATTCCAGGTGCAGAATAAAATTCAGCCTCCTTAAGCTCATGTTTTCCATGCCTAGAATTCAACTGTCACCTGATGGATCAGACTGAACAGGTTTCAAACCTTGAGGAGGCTCTTACCTTCTAAACAGGGACATCTGTTTTCCAGTAAAATCAGGAAAAGGGAAGGAGAAAACTTGAAAGAGGCCCCTCCTGGCGCTCAAGTACGTGAACCCGAATACTCTCTCAGTCCTCAAAGAGAGACCTGGAGAAGGAGACTTGCTGAAGCAAAGCCACAGGGTCTCTGAGGTTTCCCTGACCCCTCGCCCCTGTCCTGCCTGGCTGATGTCAGCATCTCTCTGTGAGGTCACCACCTTCCCACCATCTTTGACCAATAGTCTGAGGTCCTGCAAAAGGCCTTTGTGATGTCACTGCCACACCCCCTCCCTTGCTGGGCCAATGTCCTGCCCCAGGCCAGGCACTTTGGAGGTTTGAGCTACTCCCTGTGGATCACCCCACTCAAGGAGCGTTCGTTCTAGGAAGCAAGCCGGCTAGACAGGAAAACATCAGATGCTGCTCCCAATGCTACACTCAGTTTTTCAGAAATTAGTCGACTTTATGGCCAGAAGAGACCATTAGAGCATCTAATCTGACCCCCTGCATATCACAGGCCTCCTGTATGACACAATAGCTACTTTTGGGACAAACACATTCCAGAAAGGCAGCAAGTCTTCATTAAATGACATCAAGAGATGGAGAATCCACCACTTTCCTTGGTAGCTTGTTCCTGTGGTGAATCATCCTCGCTGTTGAATATTTGTGCCTTAGTTGTAATATGAATTTGTCTCTTTTCACGTTCCAGCCATTGGGTCTTGTTATGCCTTTCTCTGCTCGATTAAAGAGCCCTTTCATACCCAATCTTTTCTCTCCATTAAGGCACTTCAGCACTTCAATGAAATCACCTTTCAATCTTCTTTTGATAAGCTAAACAGGTTGAGCTCGTTCAATAGCTCACTAGAAGGCATTTTCTCCAGCCCTCAGAACATTTGGTGGCTCTTTGCTGCCCCAGCTCCAATTTCACAACATCTTTTTCAAATGAGGACACCAAAACTGGAGGCAGTATTCCAGTATCAATCTCACTGATGCCGTGTCACCTCCTGTGACGTTATTGACATAATCTGTAACTATAGCTCACTGTTGCAACCACTCATATATTTGCAGCCAATATTGTAGAAAGATTGTCGTGTAAGGGGTCTATGGAGAGGTTCTGATTGGCTGATTATAATGATACTATCTCTAGATGTGCATCTTTTTTGTAGTTGATGTTATGAATTTTGGCTCTATGCTGCCCGTATTTCAAACTTGTGCAATGCTTCTGGGGAACACCCCAGCCAGACAAGTTGGTGTCAGTTCTGCCTAGCCTGCTTGATGGCTCATTAAGGACCATGAGTTATACAACTGACCCACTGAGAGAAGGCAGATACTCCTTGTCACTCAGCAAGGTATGCAGGAACCTGCCTATGGACAGAACTTTAAGGTTTTTTTCTATGTCATGTGCTGGATAGAGTGTCCTTAGGACAAAGAAAGCAAAGACCACATGGCAAGAGACTATAAAAGGCTTATGCCTCGTCTCCATCTTGTCTTCAATCCTGCTTCATTCCTCTGGAGGGACTTTGCTACAAACTGAAGCTCTCTACAAAGGACTGAATGACCCATCCCAGGTGTGGATGTACTCCAGAGACTTCATTTCAACCTGCAGTTTATTCCATCACTGCTACAAGCCTGACCCAAGAACTTTGCCATTACTGGATGTGAAGGGTTAAAATCCATGTGCATTTTATATAACAACCCGGTTTATTTTGCCAGCTCTTTTCCAGAGCCAAAGTCTAGAGTATGGTCAAGGGACCAGAGGCCTAGCAAATCGTGATCAGCTAAGAGAAAGCTGGGTAAACAGAAAGCCTTGCTTGCTAAGATAGGCCTGGTCAGCAAATTGCCAGGTGTTGGAGCTAAGAACTAAAGAATTGTGTTTTATTCAGAGTTGCAGATTGAACAAAGAATCCCTGTTCCTATTGTGTTAGTCTCTTCTGTAGGGAGACGTTCTTCCCACAGATACAACCTTGAGTTTACGAGAAGTTGGCACATGTCAGTATAAGATATGGCATCCTTCCACCTCCCTTCCCAGGGACCAATGCCTGCCTTAAAACACACAAAAAACAATCTTTATTGCCATATACTTTCATTGTTTCTTTGCTTTAACCCCTAGGAATGTACCTGTTGGACAATCAAAGGAGTTGCTCCATTCCTATGGACCCCAAATCAGAATTCAAGATTCATATTTTATGCTAATAATATTTTATCAAAGTATTGTTAACTTGCTAACTTGAGACCATGGGCGGAGACATTATGTAACCTGTTAACAATTGGCTACTGTGCTATCTTGTCTTGCTGCAAAACCTGTCCCGGGTGTGGAACTGCCTTCCCCATCACTTTCCCCCACCCATGGAAAACCTATATATTCTATTGTAATCAATTGACTGACAGTGCCTCTGAGCCTAATAAGCCAGGTGACACTCCGCCAGCGCTGTGTGTAATAAACTCCTCTGCTTGACCTCTACACGTTGTGGATTTACGTCCTTCAGAGAACAAAGAGAGAGGTGGAGGCCAGGTGACCAATTTGCCTGGGAAACAGAACAAAGGCCAGAAGAGGGACAAATGTATCCACCTCAAAACAGGGCAAACTGCAAAAGGCAAAATGGGCCACTCATCTGGTCAGACTGAGGATAACGGTGCTGCAAACAATTCAAACAGCTTCAAAAGTTACTGTCTGGGAATCAGGAAAAATATTAAAGAAAAAAAGTCTGGCGAGCCCGAGAGGTGTTTATGGTGTTGGTCTCCCTGGCAGATTCTCTGATGGCTCACAGGGGCTGAGTGACAAGAGAAGCTTTTCACACAGGGCATTCACAGGGCCACTCCCTCTATGGATTCTCTGATGTTTAGAAAGCGCTGAGGTGTTAGTGAAGCATTTTCCACACTCACTCATCCCTTTCTGAACATCAGAGAATCCGCACATGGCAGAGGCCCTTTGAATGAGGTGTGTGGGGTCATGTCCCCACCTGGGTTAGGTATCGCCTGCTACATCATGTGGTGCTGCCAGCACAGCAAGGAGGTGCCTGGGGCAGCCCACGGAGAGGAGGCACGTCCAGCTATTCAGCGGCAATTTGGCCCACTCAGTCCCTCTCGGAGGAAAGACTTGCTGCCGAAAAAAGTAGAGCTGCCATCGATTGTGGACTCTTCTTTTTTTTTTTTTTTGATGCTTGGGGCAGGAAAAACGCTGGATCTGGCCCTGTTCCGTGGAAAACAAGTTGTTAAATACCACATGAGTGGAGTTATATCAGTTCTCAGCCTGAGTCCTTAGGTCTTAATCCTGAGGTTATGTCGGGTTCCTCCGGTGGGGTGTGGAGCAGCTGTTCGTTTTCCTGTTCGCACTCCTCTGCGGTGTGAAAATTGGGGAGGGGAGGCAGAAGCCCCACTTCCCTCCCGAAATGACACCCAGTGGGGGAAGCCAGGACAACAGGGTGGGGCGGCAAGTGGTGGCCAGACTCTCACCGCCAGGGTCTAGTCTAGCTCAGGGTGCAGCTCAACTTCCTCCCCGCGCCTCTGCCCCCCAGTTCCCTTCCACCACCAGGTCAACCCGGGCACTAGGGCAGGAACGGGGTGAGGCAGCAAGTCAAGCTGAGCAAGGCAGGCCAAAGTGAGTCTTGTCTTCATGGGCCGCTCCCAATGACGTCCTTTTTGTGTGCAACTGCTGCAAAAACATCCCAGGCAGAGAAGCAACAGGCCAAAAGACTACTACAAAGTAGCTCAGTTGGGAGAGTGTTAGACTGATGATTTGAAGGTCCCTAGTTCAATCCCAGGCTTTGGCAGGCCCTTTCATCCCTCTTTATGCAGGGGTGGCTTGTTTTCTGGGAGCCCAGTGGTGCCTGCACCAAGGGTGAGTTCCTGAGCTTGGGCTCTGCAGTAGGAAAAGATACTGTGGGCTTCTGCTCCTAGTTGGCTGCCTGACCTTTAACAATGAGGGACAGGAACTGTCTCTCCTACATGAGTTATTGGTGGACCCAATATGGCAGGAAATGAGTGACGGAGGCTGGCCCTCATGGGGCCCCTGCAGGGCCTGGGACAAATTGCCCCACTTGCCCCCCCTCTGGGTGGCACTGAAGGTGAGTCTCTGATCTTTGCTCTGCAGTAGGAAAACACAGAAGGGCTTCTGCCCCTAGTTGGCCCATCTGACCTTTGACAAGGAGAGATGGGAGCTGTCTTTCCCAACATGGCAGGAAGAGAGCAAGGCAGGGTGACCCTCAGGAATGGTGCCAGAGGGCTGCTAGGCAGTGACAGGCAGGGACTGGGGATGGAAACTCCTCTGTGCGGCTGAGCGAGGGCAGTGCCAGGAAGAGTCATCTGTGAAAATGGCCATGTGGAAGGTGGAACGGATTTGGGGCCCAGGAGGCAGCACTTGATGTTCATTGCCTTGGAGTAGCTGGACTTAGACAGGGTGGGTGTTCATAAAATGCACATTAACAACTCTAGGGTAGCTTGATGGTGATTGGTGGAAGGGCCCATCTCTCTGGTCCTCCAGGCCAGTGAAGAATGATGGGGTTGGAGTCTTGTTCTTCACATTCATGGTGCGAGTACAGAAAGGGCTGGAGCTCCAACCAGGGGGGGCATTACTGGTGGGCGATGTGCTCTGTAGCACTGGTTATGGCTATATTAGTGTGTATGGTCCCCAGTTAAGGCGTGAAAGGAAAGTTCTATGGAAGGAAATGGCTCCCTTCCTCTGGACCGCACGGTGTTTGGTGTCAGGGGGGATTTCAATTGTTGCACCGGACTGAGGACTGCTGGTCCTGTTTTCCCAACTGTCAGAGGAAACTCTTCTATGATGAGCACTACCTGGCGCAGGTCTGTAGTGAGGTCGGCTTAGAGGACGTGTTTCTGCACAGTGGAACCAGTGGAGGGCGGGCGGTAGCCTCCTATTCCTCTGACCCGAGCTCACACCAGCCGCAGAGGGGATACACCTTTCTGCAGGGACAGACCAGGAGTTGCATTGACTGGATTTACGTGAAGGAGAGCACGTCGACAGCCCAGTGCAGAGTGGTGCCAATGGACTGTTCGGATCACACACCTCTCACTGTGTGCTCAATGTGGGCAATTCCCTGACCCAGGGCAGAGGATATTGGAATCTGAACATCCAGACCTTGCAAGATAAAGGAGCAGGGGGGTGAGGCCTGTCAGTGTTGGCAGAACAGGAAAGCATCAGAGGGTTCTATGGCAACCAGGGGGATTGATGGGAGTCGGTGAGAGAGGAGTTGGGGGCTTTGTTCCGGTGGCCGGGGAAACACCACAACATTAAAGAAACCAACAGAGCCAAGTCCTGCAGTGTCACCTGTGGGATTTCCACAAGAGCATCCAGGCAGGGGAGCCAGTCAGCGTGTGACTGTACAATCGGATCAAGCGACAGCTGCCCGAGTTCCAGGAGATGAGGCTGCAGCTGGCCGATATGAGCGGGAGCACCGAGTGAAGGGAATGGAGACAAAGCAGGGGGATGCAGGGACTCAGGGCAGGACCCGTGGATCCGGTAGTGCAGGACCACAGTCACTGGAGGAGGAGAGAGAGTCCCACGAGAGGAAGCTGCTGGTGGGAAGCAATAAGTGCAGAGTGCAAACCAGCCAGCTGAGAGTCACAGGGGTCTAGAAAATGAAACAGCAGCAGGTCCCATGGTGTAATGGGCAACACTCAGGACTCTGAATCCTCAAATCTGAGTTCAAATCTCAGTGGGACCTCCTGGAAATATGCAATTTTGCTGCAAAGCCCTGGAGCTCAATGTGCTTGGCTACCCTCTCTCAGGGTGAACTAGAGTGAGTTTTTCCCTCCCACTGGAGATAGGTCTTTGGTCTGGCTGGTTCAATGGGCTGGCGGCTATAGGTTGGGGTCCTAGAACTTAACAGTCTGGCTAGAGAGTCCTGTGGGTTCACCATATGGTTGTTTCTCGCTGCTTCACCTGATGCCCACAACTTTGGTCCCTGCAGCTGCCACACTCTTCCTCTTGCCCACATGGCATTTAAAGGAAGGAGGGCCAGGGCCAGGCTTCACAGTCAGGGCTAGGCAGGAGGGAGGCAGAGTCCCAGGCTGGAGCCCAGCACCTCTCCTCCTCTGGGCACCTAGAGCAGAGGCGGCTGGTGCTGACAGCTCCAAGGGAAGGCTTAAAAGCCACAGAGCAACCAAGGGCAGGGCAAGAGGAGGGGAGAACCATGCCTATGTGTGGCCAGCAGATAGCCACAAAGACACCTGGCCAGCCTGCTCCCTGCTCCCTGGCATGCCGAACCCCCATTGAAGGCCACCCACAGACCAGCATTCATTCTGCAGCAGCATCACAAGGTGGTTGGAAAGCAGGACCAGCCCCCGAGTGGAGCCTCTGTCCGTTCCCACTCCAGGGGCTCCTTTTGGCAGTGGGGCAGGAGACATTTCCCCCAAGAGGCTTTTTTCCAGCTGCTGAGAAGCACAGAAGTACCCGGTCTTTGCTCTTGTGGTAAAAGGGGTTAATACATTTAGGCGGCCTGGCTAGCTCAGCTGGCAGCACCTCTGGCTCTTACTCTGAAGGTTGAAGTTACAATTCCCTGTTTGGGTGCTTGGGGCTCCTCCTCAACAATGCAACACACAATCTGCCTAAGCCCCCCACCCAGTAACCTGGGGAAACTAACCCTGGCCACTGGGTGCCTCCAAGAGGCGATACTTTCCCCACTCACAACCACTGAGTGCAGAAAAGAAACTTTAATAAAAAGGAGGAAAATCACCTTGTATTAACTTGGGAAAACACCACAATGAGGATTCATAAAACAACACTATGAGCAAAACACCCCCCCCACAGTGCGCTGGGCAGTGGCCTTTTGCCTCGGGCTCCTAAATCCAGACACCAGAAGCTCTTTGGATGTGCCCCTCCCTTCACTGCACCTCACCCACAGCTGCTGTCCTGGATCAGTGAAAACCCAGAGTTCACCTCTCACCTCATGGGGGGAAAGCCCCTTTCTCCCTCCGCTGTCTGGCCACATTGCCAGTCACTTGCTGTTCCACCCTGTCACCGCTCTGCTGGCCACCCTCTCTGCTCTGGGACGTCTTGTGGTCCCACCAGAAGCAGGGCAGGCTCCCTAAAAGCAGGGCTGCCCAGAGGATTCGGGGGCCTGGGGCAAAGCAGGAGAGCGGACATAAAAAAAGGTGCCACCCGCTGCGATGCTTCTACTCACTGGGCAGCGGCCGAGTCTTCAGTGGCAGCGGGTCCTTCACTCGCTCCGCGTCTTTGGCAGCACTGAAGGACCCTCTGCGGAAGTGCATCCAAAGACCCGGACCGCTGCCGGGTGAGTAAAAATTAAAAAGGCGCCTCTAGCCAGGGAAGGGATTCTCGGCCAGGGCTTGTGGGGCCCCTGTGGGGTCAGGGCCTGGGGAAAATTGTCCCATCTGCCTCACCAGGATGGCCCTGCCTAAAAGTGGTGGCCACCAGAGCCCAAACAGTAGCCCCATCCCTTCCATTTAAGCCCACACCCCTGCACCACCCCACTTCCCAAGGCCCCACTCCTACACTGCCTCTTCCCCAATGATCCCACCTCCCTCTCACCGCTCTCCATCCCTTCCCCCCATCATAATTAACAGGTGCTCCAGTGGCACAATTGGTTAGCGCACAGTACTTATAGGGCAGTGCTGAGAGGAGCTATGCTGAGGTTGTGAGTTCAAGCCTCACCTGGAGCACTGGTTTTCATTGACCACAGGGCATCACCCCCTCATTTGGCCTGTGGAATGTAGAATTCCAGCCAGGGGGAGACTGAGGAGGATTCAAAAATGCCCCCTTCACTTATTACCTCCTCTTCAGAGCACAGGTCAGACTCTACAATCCTTTCTACTCCCAGCCCCTGTGCCAGGATCCCTCAAGCAGAGCCTGGAGTCCTGCCCCTGGCGTCTGTACTATTGACAAACACTAAGTGACAGGGACAAAACACTCAAATCCCGCCTGGTGTGGGGAGCCAGGTTTGCTCTTCAAATTCTGTCGTTGGTACATTTCCAGGTCTGGGAATGTCCCACAACAGCATTTAATGGGAAGCTGCCTGCAGAACAGTTACACTGCACAGAGCTCCTGTGGAGGAGGGGTGGGAATTAGTAACATTTTGAGGATCATTTGGGAAATGAGCCTTTGCTGACAAGGTTTGTCTCTGTTCATATTTTGCCTTCAGGTGTTATGCTGAGGGATCTTTAGTATATTTTTGGGAAGTTAATAACTATCTCCTCAACTTTATTTACTCAACTTAAAAATTGGTGTCACTTGATTTTAGCATCTCCCTGTGAAACTACAACTGACACGTGCAGCTTTCTACAGGGGGTCATGATGTTATAGTTGGGAAACTCAGTCTCTGTACTTCTGGGGGGGGTGTTGCTTTTTTACAGCTGCCTCACGGCCAGGCACACCGGGCTGTTAGCTGCACGCACGGTCCTTGCCAGGGGCCCCTGCTGAACCCTGGGTGGCTGCACTGCAGGGCTGGGGTGACTCTGCAAGTGGAGAAGCTGCTGTGGAGCAATGTAGAGCAGATGCAGGAAGGAGACGAGGTCACTATTCACATTCTGAACTGCACAATTTTCCAAATTTGGGTAAAGATTAATAGATTCATAGACTTAAGGTCAGAAGGGACCATTATGATCATCTAGTCTGACCTCCTGCACAATGCAGGCCACAGAATCTCACCCACCCACTCCTGTAACAAACCCCTGCCCTATGTCTAAGTTATTGAAGTCCTCAAATCGTGGCTTAAAGACCTCAAGGTGCAGGGAATCCTCCAGCAAGTGACCCGAGCCCCATGCTGCAGAGGAAGGCAAATGTCCAAGAACAAGTCTAAGGGGAAGGTGAATGCAGAGCAATGACACTGGAGATGCCCAGACCTCCAATGGGGGCAGCGTGGAAATTAATAATGGGAAGATCATTTGCAAAATTAGTCGTCACTGACAAGCTTTGTCTCTGTTCCTATTTCACGCTGTAGTGTTAGTTAGAGGAATCAGGACATATTTTTACTATATTAATTAAACACTTAATTTTATTTAACCAAGCCGAAAACTTAATGTCACTTACTTTTTCTCTGTCCTAGCAAGAATGAATAGAATTTTGTGACTTTCTGGAAAGTGCAGCGAGATTAAATGTGGGGAATTCAGTCTCTGTGTTTGTGAGCTGATGTTTTCCTCTCACAGGTCAGTGCCTGCATTGAAATACCAAGAGGGATCTAAGGGCTGGTGTACGCTGGGCACTGAACTGGCAGCGCAACGTCTCTTAGAGTGTGAAACCCACCCCAAACACATAGAGTTAAGGTGACCTAAGCCCTGGTTAGATAGTGCTAAAGAAAAGGAAGAATTGTTCTGTTCATGTAGCTATTACAGGGATGGGAAAACCCTTCCAGTCATCTGCCTGCTCACTCCAGTGGCTGCCGGCCCCTCCCACATGGCAGGGCAGGGTGGATCTGTGCCTCCACGCGCTGCCCGTCCCGAGCCCCTGCAGCCAATGGGACGCTGTGGGGGTGATGCCTGGGGGCAGCAGCATGCAGAGGACCCCCAGCCCACCCTGCCTTGGAGCCCCAGGTAAGTGCCACCCCCCTGACCCCCTTCCTGAGCCTGCACCCCCCCCCCCTTCCCACACCCCCCCTCCCGCCTACCCCAATCTTCCTCCCACAGCCCTCAACCCCACCCTTACTCCTGTTCCCCCTTCCTCCTGCCCCAGCCCAGAGCCTGCACCAGCACCCAAACTCCATCCCAGAGCCTGCAGCCCAGACCCCCTCCCCAACCCAAACTCCCTCCCAGATCCCAGCCTCTCACCCCATCTGCACCCAAACTCCCTCCAGAGCCTGCACCCCCATCCCCAGCCCCAGCCCAGGGCCTGCACCCTAGACTTCCTCCCCCCACCCAAACTCCCTCCCAGAGCCCAACCTCTCACCCCCTCCCCAACCCAAACTCCCTCCCAGATCCCAGCCTCTCACCCCTTCTGCACCCAAACTCCCTCCAGAGCCTGCACCCCAATCCCCAGCCCCAGCCCAGGGCCTGCACCCTAGACCTCCTCCCCCCACCCAAACTCCCTCCCAGAGCCTTAGACAGGTGAGGGGCAGAGTTTTGGGGGGCGGGTTCTGGGCAGTATGAGTGACATTATTGGCCACTGGGAGGACTGGAGGACTGGCACCGGCCCTAAGGTAACTTGTGGTTGAGACCCTGCTTTAAGGGATTGGAGCAACGCTGGAGAGACTGACGGGCAGGGAGCTGGGGAGCTGTGTGTGCCCCAAGGAGAGTTGTTGTTGTGCTCTGGTGACACAGAGCGGGGGTGGGGAGTTTGTAAGCTGTGGTGTTTGTATAAAGTTTACTAACCCCCAGGTTAAATAATGTTCTTGCTCTGGGCTATACATGACACTCTTTGTTGAGAGTAGAGCTCAGTGGGTGAATGTTTCCCTGCAGGGTAATGGGTTCCTAGTTCCAATCCAAGTGATTCCCTTTAAAAACTTTTTTGAATGAAAATCGATTTCCAGACCCATCTCCAGTATGTTCAGGAGTTCGCTGAATGGGGGCGGGGGCTTGAAATGAATTTAAACACTCAGCATTTTCCTGTACAAATGAATAAAGACCTGGCAGAGTTGTCCAGCAGCTGAAATCAGTTCCAGTCCTCCGCGTCTCTAAGAGGGACACTCCGTAGCTGAGGCATGTGGGACACCTCTGTGGTGAGGACAGGTGAAAAAATGCTGGATTCAATGAAAGCTGAGCCCATAGGAGGGGAAGGTGAACGGCAGCACCACACAGGGTCATAACACTCAGACACGGGGCTCCACTGTCACTGCCCCTGTGTTTTCCATTATTTCTATCCTAAGGAATGCACCCTCCCCCTCCCCCACACACTGTCACACACAACCTTCTCCCCTTGAGCCCCATCCCACCCCTACCCCTCTCCCCCACACACGCCATGGGACACAGCCTCTCGGTGACTCACCCAGATGGGGGCTTGTCTCTGCATCTCCCCAACAGGGGAGCAGAGAGCCGAAAGGGCCACAGGAGACCAATGGAGCTAGGCAGGCATAGAAAATACTTCCCCTCCCTTCCCAAGAGTCCCATTAATCTCACCCATGGGACGTTCCAGCACCGGGTGGGCTCAAAGCACCAACCTTCCCCTGAGCAACGGAAGGGGCAACCAGCTCTATCACATGGAAGAAGGCTCCCCACCTCTGCTGCTGCCATCCTGCAGCCTTTAATATGGATTTGTTTTAGCTAATGCAATCCCTCCACTTTGCTAATCCATCCATGAAACATGGAGATAAGCTCCTGAAAACAGGGCCCAGTGGTGCAATGGGTTAGTGCCCAATAATTATAGAACAGTGCTGAGTAGAATCATGCTGAGGTTGAGAGTTCAAACCTCACCTACAGCACTAGTTTCTTTTAAGCAAATGGCTTCTGCCAATCATTTTGCCCTGCAGAAAATACAATTGCAGCTCAGAAGACACCGAGGTCCCCTTGCTTTACAGAGAGCAGGGCAGATTCCACAGATCTACCAGGCTCTGCTCTCCACCAGCCGCCTGTGTCAGGAGGGGTCGAGTAGAGCCCAGAGCACTGCCCCCAACTCCCCCTCAGTCTTTGCTCCCCAAACCACCTGTGTGCTCACCCTCTTCGCTGTGAGACTCAAACCCTACCTGGCTTTCTGTATGTTGGTGTAGTTTTCATCTGTCGTGTTGATGTGCATGTGGGTCCTGTGTGATTTTGGTGGATGCCTTGCATAGTTTTGTGTGCATGGGTGTGTGTATGATTTTTGCATGAATATTGTTTTTTGCTAAGTATTCTTTTGGTATGTGGGTTTTGTGCTTTCTTGTTGTGGGCTTTTGCTGTATTTTTTGGTGTGGATTTGTTCTTTCTATATTTTGTGTGGCTTTGTTTATTGGAAATTTCTATGAAGAGGTATTGAAACAAAGATTTGTTTTTAATTAAAAGCAATCTTTCTGGCTTTTTTGGCTGCAAAATCAGTTTAATAAGCTGGGTTTCCAAACAGCGGGAAAATATAACCCTAGTTTTACTGCTAGGTAAAGCACAAAGTGACCAAAATGAAGTCAGCACAGAATCATCTCATCTAGATTAAGGTAGCACAGAAATGTTACAGAAGTCCTATTGTGCCTTATTTTGTTTGGAAAGACATTAGCAATAGCAGCACATTCACATGATAAAATACATGATAAATCACTGCCTCTAAAGTTCCATCAAAAACTGACATTTTCACAGCTCTAGCATGAGCTGCTGTACAGATTCTTCACAAGGAAGTGTCCCTGGCCTTTTTAACTTATATTAACTATATATTTACTTTATGAAAGTTGGAGAAAACATTGTGAAAACGTAAAACATTGGCTGCCCAACTTCTGGGCTGGCAAAAGCTATACTGACTCACAGGAAAAAAAAAAGCAGGAGAATCTTAGTACAACATATGGTCAGTCTATACCAGGGGTCAGCAACCTTTCAGAAGTGGTGTGCCAAGTTCACTGTAATTTAAGGTTTCTCGTGCCAGTAATACATTTTAACATTTGTAGAAGGTCTCTCTCTATGTGTATATTATATAAATAAACTATTATTATCTGGGGTCCCGGACACCAGTCCTGCTCAGCCCGCTGCCAGCTGAGTAAATGAAACCCCAGACCGGCAGCAGGCTGAGTGGGACTGGTGGCTGGAACCCTAGACAAGGATCCCAGGCCCTGCTCAGCCCACTGCTGGTCTGGGGTTCTGACCACCAACTCCTGCCAGCCAGGATCCCGGCCGCCAACCCCCCTCAGCCCACTACCAGCCTGGAATTCTGCTCACCCAGGCTGGCAGGAGGCAGACAGGGGCCAGCGGCTGGGCTCCTGACTGGCAAGGGGCTGGCAGCCGGAACCCCGGAGTAGCAGCAGGCTGAGTGCTGCCGGCACCCCAGACTGGCAGCAGACTGAGCCACTCAACGCCCCCACCGGCCCTGCTCAGCCCGCTGCCGGCTGAGTGAATGGAACCCCAGGCTGACAGCAGGTTGAGTGGTTCAGCGGCCTGCTCAGCACGCTGCCAGCCTGGGGTTCCTTGGGGGTCCCCAGGCCAGCAGCAGGTGCTGAGTGGGGCCGACGGCCGGTATCCCAGCTGGCAATAGGGCAGCAGCCGGAACCCCAGAGCAGTGATGGGCTGAGCCACTCAGCCTGCCACTGCGTACCATCAAAAATCAGCTCACCTGCCACCTTTGGCGTGTGTGCCGTAGGTTGCCGACCCCTGCTTTATGCACTAGTAAGGAGATGAGCATATTACAGTTGTTGGAGGGCTCTTATCAGGAGTAACAGGCTATGGGAAAGTCAGTCGACATTTTTTGTTTCTCTGATGAAAACTGGCCCACTCCCTGCCTCAAACCAAACCTGTCACTAATAATTGTCAACAACTTAATTTTCTGTTTTTGGCTAAGATATTGATTTTTTTTCTTTAAATACTGAAATTGGATTCAGGATTGTTAGCAAGAATTTTTGGCAAACTAAGTTGTTAAATGACAATCTAAATGGCAACACAGTCCTGCTTTCATGCTTGGCTCACCCCCAAGCCTGCTGGTCCAACAGCTGCAGTAGACCCCCAAATCCACCTCTTGGGGTGCAAAGTGGCAACAGCAGCAGCAAACCCTCAGGTCCAATCACACGCCAATGGGCACTACCACCAGCCTTACGGACCATGGTGAAGTTAGCCCAGCATCTGATCTCAGGGACAGGTCACCCATGGAGCCACAGCAGCTCATCCTGCCCTGTGCAGCTCCCCCCGGATGAGATGGATCACTGGCAGCCCGGGGGAGAGGCGCTCCCCAGCTAGGGTGACCAGATCCAGATGTCCTGATTTTATAGGGCCAGTCCCGATATTTGGGGCTTTGTCTTATATAGGCACCAATTACCCCCACCTAGAGTGACCAGACAGCAAGTGTGAAAAATCAGGACAGGGGGTGGGGGTGGGGGGGTAAAAGGAGCCTATATAAGAAAAAGACCCCAAAATTGGGCCTGGCCCTATAAAATAGGGATATCTGCTCACCCTACCCCAACCCCCTGTCCTGATTTTTCACACATCTGGCTAACCCCAGCCCAGCCCCGTGTGACATTCCAATCCTGGCTCACTGCCGAGGAAGTGAGTTACTTTCACTGTCATTCCTCAGCAGGTAGCCAGCCTCCCCCCACCTACCCCCCAGCACCTCACCCAACCCAGCCCTGACGGAGGGGAGGGAGGAGAGAGAGAGGGATGCTCCTGGGGAGGAGGGAGAAAGGAGGGGGTGCTCCATGGGGCAGGGCGGGAGAAGAATGGATGTTATGGGGGACAACAAAGGACACTGGTTCCAGAGCCGCAGAGCCTGCCTCACCTCACCTCAGCCGGGGGGAAAGAGTCACACTCACAGGTGAGCTCCTTCCCCAACCCCTACCCCCTCCCCTTCCCAGAGACCCCAGCAGCCAATCCCCTCCCTCAGACTGTGCTGCATTCAGCTCTCTCTAGGATCCAGCAGCCTGCTCCACTGCTTCCCATCTGTCCAGGCTCCCAGGAGAGCCGTGCCCCCAAACCTAGCGGTGCCCTACGTGGCTGTCTATGGCTAAGGACAGCCCGGGAGACGTGAGAGAGAGATCAGGCTAGAGCAGAAAATGGTTGGGGGCGGGGTGAAGGGTTTGAAATGCAAGGAGAAGAAAAATCCTCCTCCTGCTCCCTCTCATCAGAGCATCTAAAAACCAGGTGAGAGATACCTCTCCCCCACTGAAACATCAACTCTGGTGGGCTCGGGCTGAGGAAGGAACTTCTCTCTCCAGCAGCTCCAGCACACCTAGGCTGGGACATGGACACCTCCCCCCAAAGATCTGGTGTGCCTGGCCTGGGACAGGGGAGGGGCTCCTCTCCTCTCCATTGGGGACATGGCGGGATGAGAGATGTGACAGGGCTTTACGGGAAATCATTATTTGCCTGATTCATGTGCCAGTCCTAGTCCTTTCTGACCCAACAGACTGTTTATCCTGCATGCTGATGCCAGTTTGGAGGGTCTGGGAGCACTCTCCTACCAGGAAGTGGAAGGTAAATGTAAATCTGTAGCCTTTGCCAGCTGAGGACTGCCTGATAGCGAAACTCGCTATCCCATCCACCAGCTGCAGTTCTTGGCCTTGAAATGGGCCATCACTGAGAAATTTCCAGACTACTTGTCCGGTGCTCAGTTTCAGGTATGGACAGAGAACAATCCACTGACTTCTGTGTTAACAAGGGCTAAGCTGGATGCTACAGGGCAGAGATGGGTGGCTACTTTTGCTAGCCATAACTTCAGCATTCAATACCAGTGAGCTGGTATAATAGGGAGTGTGATTTATCAGGACCACCAATTCTTGGCTGGGGGGGAGGGTGTAAGCAGGGTCAGAATGAACTCTACCTTGCCATCTGTTGGTGATGTGTTGTAAAGGCCTTTTGTTGCTGATGTGCATGGTCACACCCACCCCACATTGCATGATGGGGGTGCTTGTCCAAATGGTGATTTTGGCTGCTGTGGGATCCCCAAACTCTTTCTTAATA
Source organism: Mauremys reevesii (assembly GCF_016161935.1). Classification (NCBI taxonomy): domain Eukaryota; kingdom Metazoa; phylum Chordata; order Testudines; family Geoemydidae; genus Mauremys; species Mauremys reevesii. The sequence goes on from NW_024100846.1 coordinate 459,705, forward strand.
GGGCAGGAGTAATAAAGTGTAGTAATCCTGGATATATGAATCAAGGACAGTAGAACGGTACTTAGCAGTTCATGATTTCGGGACTCACCCGAACCTAGATAAAAATCGTTAGACAAGGGACATGGGTTCCAAAGAATAGTAATTTAAGAGAAATTGAAAATAAATATATGTTTAACATTTTTGAGATTCTTCTGAGCTCTCTAAATGCACATTTTATGGTTTTCTTTTCTCTTTAGTTGAAAAATAGAATTAATTATTATCCCATTACAAAGAATGTGTTAAAGCATAAACTTAAAATATTAGACATAAGTAAAAAAATTGAGTTATACTGAAGGAGGTGGACTCTGATGCTACTTAAAAGCTTAAATTTGTAGGAATACAGATGGGAATAAGAACCTGGCAGAAAAGTTTTGCAGGAAGAGTTAGCAGAGCGAGATTGTTAGTCACAGGTTAGTGGGTGGGTTTATGCAAATACTGGACTCTTGGATGGGAGTGGGGACAGGGGGGGGGCGCACACAACTTCTGTGGCACATGCACCACCTCTGCAACTAATGTTTGCTACCTCACTCCCTAACAACACACCTTTTACCTCTCAGGACCAAAATACACCGTGAAAGAGATCTAACGGCATAAGCTTAGGGTGAGCAACTGCAGCACTCACAACAATTTGAAGAGATTCAAAACCGCCTCTGCCTCTGTCTTTCCACACCAGGGACAGCAGAAAGGACATAAGCAACACCTGCAAGAGACCAACAAACATCCATTTCTACCTCCCTCCACATGCTGCCGTTAGGAACCCATGCCCCTTAATGGTGAGTACTTTTCAGGCGAGGGTGATGCTCTCAGGCCTCAAATGCCACGTACAGTTACTCTGTCCTTGATCCAAAATCAACAGGAAAATACACTGGATTACTCCTGCCCCAATAACAAAGAGACCGGGGATCCCGCAGCAGCTGAAATGACCGTTTGGACAAGCACTCCCATCATGCAATCCGGGGTGGGTGTAACCATGCAAATGACATCAGCCTTGACGACAGATCACCAACAGATGGCAGGGTAGACTTCATACTGACCCTGCTTCAACTAGACTGTGGCAAAGATTCCAAAACACCGAACGTTAAAACTCACCTAACGTGGGTCAATCCATCCTCATCATCGTAACCGCTCGTTATACTCCACACCCGAACGTAGCCCTCATATGGACAACATACCCTCCTAACTCAAGTATCAGAGGGGTAGCTGTGTTAGTCTGGTTCTGTAGAAGCAGCAAAGAGTCCTGTGGCACCTTATAGACTAACAGACATTTTGCAGCATGAGCTTTTTTTCGTGGGTGAACTTGCATCTGAAGAAGTGGGTATTCACCCACGAAAGCTCATGCTACAAAACGTCTGTTAGTCTATAAGGTGCCACAGGACTCTTTGCTGCTCCTCCTAACTCAGTGTCTGTATGTTAACTTTTTACCCCCAGTCAGGGCTATTGCAGATTATGTATTCCCTACGCCACCCCATTTTAAACCGAACTTTGCACCCCTTGGGTAAGCTGTACGTTGTTCCCTGAGCACCAGAAAAGTCTACGCCGAAACTCTGTACTGTACACTTTTTTTTTCTTTGAACCTCATCTTAATAAAATGCTGACTTTTGTTCGAGATCCGGCTCCTCTTCCTTTGCAAGGCGTGTGCGTTCGCTCCGCGTTTTAGTCTGCTAATACGGCGGGGGGCGATTGAGCCAGAGGTGCTTGCCTGCTGCAGACATGGATCCAAGGCTGAACCTCGTCCCCCACAAGCGTAACTGAAAACAGTTTAAGAAGTGCTCCCGTCTCCGGCACTCAGCTACCCAGCTCCCAATGGGGTCCAAACCCCAACCAGATCCTTTTTACCCTGTAGAAGCTAGCTGTAAAATCCTGTGACCAGGGCAGCTGCCTAGCAGCCTGCGCATCTGCCTGCCAGCACGAGAGCGCGTAAGGCACTAATCCGGATAGTGGCAGCTAGGTGGCAGGGGGAGAGTGTGAAAAAGTAGCAGAGTGGCGCAGCGGGAGCGTGCTGGGCCCATAACCCAGAGGTCGATGGATCAAAACCATCCTCTGCTACATGTGCGCTTGTTTCTTTTCCCTCTGGGCCTTCAAGCAAGCCGGTGACCAGCAGAGCCCCAAGAGCCGGGGCAAGAGGTGGCTGAGGAGAAGCGGCGGCCTGCCAGGGAGCTCCCTGGCACCTCTGGCTGCCTGGGCTGAAGGCAAGAGGCAGGCCTGGGCGTGGGGAGGGCCTCCTCTCCAGGAATGAGGCTGCAGTGCTTCCTGGTCCCCTTTTCCCACCACCCCGGCAGGCAGCTGCTGCGGGAGAACACGAGGGAGGCTCTGGGGGCGCTAGGCAGCGCTGTGTGTGTGGCTGTCAGGGGAAAGAGCCGAGGCTCCCGACTCGACCTGCCATTGACTCGCGTGGCTCTGCGCGGCCGTCAGCCGGGGCGGGGCGGGCCAGGCTGCGGACGTGACTCAGGCTTGGGCCGCATGGCCGTGCTTTCCTGACGAGGCATGAGGCAGGCCAAGAGCTTTGCACAGCGTACAGGGAAGTGGGAGGAGGCGTCTTTGAGCCGGCGTGTCTCCTCCGCTTCTCCCTTGCCGCTGGGCGGAGGCGGAAGGGAGCGAAATGTTCCCGGCTGAAAGTTTTGTGCTCGGCTTTGAGGATTAAGCCTGAGCCTCCGGCACGGCTGCTGGCAGATGGGTTTCTGAATGGCATCCAGCCTGCTCTTTGGACCACCAGCTGAAAGCACTGAGGCCAAGAGGCAGCAAAATGGGACCTTTGAGGCTCCCCCCCACAGGCAAGCAAGGAAGTAGCACAGGCTTAGCATCGTCCCTGGGTGGGCTCGAACCACCATCTTTTCGGTTAACAGCCGCACGCGCTGACCCATTGCACCACAGAGACACGGAGGGGCAAGGCTATATTGAGCACAAAAGCCGGGAATCAGCTCAGGGTACGGTATAGCACATGCATGCAGTGGTTAGCCAAGTAACAGCAAGGAACTGGACTGGTATGGGAGGAAAGTTCTGTGGGAAGGAACCAAAAAGAGCAACGGGGCTGTGGTACAGCGCTCGCATACACTTTCTTTGGCCTGTTTTGCTGGAAGAGTTAGGAGAGCGAGATTGTTAGTCACAGGTCAGTGGGTGGGTTTATGGAAATACTGGACTCTTGGACGGGAGCGGGGATGGGGGGGGGGCACACACAACTTCTGTGGCACATGCACCATCTCTGCAACTAACGTTTGCTACCTCACTCCCTAACAACACACCTTTTACCTCTCAGGACCAAAATACACCGTGAAAGAGATCTAACGGCATAAGCTTAGGGTGAGCAACTGCAGCACTCACAACAATTTGAAGAGATTCAAAACTGCCTTGATCCAAAATCAACAGGGAAAATACATTGGATTACTCCTGCTTCCTCTTCCACAATGCTCTGCTCGCACACTTGCTCACGCGGCTCCAGCCCTCCAGTCTGGCCCCTCCCCCTGCCTGGTGCACTCCCCTGGCCAGCCCGGGTTCTTCGGCGCTGAGAGCCCGGCCGCCAGCCCCACCAGGGGCCCTTGCCAAAGTGCCGCCCGGTTCCCGCTGCAGCCTTTGCTGGGCCCGCTCTCCGCGCCAGGCGGGCGGGCGGCTGCGTCAGGGGCTGCAGCCCAGCTGAGAAAAGGAGGGGGCTGGACAAAGCTGGAACCTGATTTCAAGAACACTTCAGTGATGCCCGAGAGTCCTAGCCAGGTCCAGTCCCAGGAATGATCAAACCTGAGATTTAAATCGGTTCAATTAAATGCTCTGCCGGTGCCCCTGACTCCCTGCCTGCAGCTCCTGCTATCCGAGCCCTGAGCTACAAGTCAGGGCTCTGCCTGTGCCTCTCACTCCCAGACCACAGCTCTGGCTTGTCGCTGGGGTGCTGGGCAATGCGGTGGAAGTGCGCTATACACAGCCAGTCCGGATTCTGCGGGAGTTTCCTTTCTCTGAGCAGGCTGACTGCAGGGCAAGAAGCTTATGAAGCTTCAACCTTCCTAGGTCTGACCCTTGAGCATTCAGTATCCCTGTCCCACCAGCCGCATCCGGCTGTGCGACTGCACATGGCTAAGCAAAGAGAATGAACCCCAAATCCCCCCTGTGCTTTGGGAGCCAGGTTTGCTGTGGGAATTCTGTAGTTCAGATGACTTCACACCTGGGCATTGTGATTCTCTGGCATTAGGGCATTACTGTGCTGATGGCTGAGTGATTAAGGCATTGGAGTCGAAATCCAATAGGGTTCCCCTGCGCAGGTTGGAATCTTGCTCACAACGAGGCCTGTGTTTTAGGCAGTCTCTCACCGGGGCAATACCTCTGTACAACCCCCCAAGACACTCTCAATTCTCTTCCCACCCCAAGTAAATCCTGTTCTGCTCCTTTCATAGAGATGCCTGGGACAACCCCTCACACTGTGTCCCTGAGAGGTCAGGCAAACTCTCAGCACCTGAACCGTCTGCTACTCACCTGGTGCCCTATAGATCAACCGTAGCCCTGGTTCTGCTCCTCTCTCTAGAGTGCGAAAGGAGCCAAGTCAGCGACTCCATGGGACCCATTTCCCCACAGAGAGTGCATTGAGTGCCCCTGTGGTGCTGGGGGGCTGGCGCTGCTGCTGCCTGTGGGGCTGGCAGGGGGGCTGATGTCTGCACAGACTCTCAGCTGCCAGGCCGGAGGGGCACTTGGGACCTTACCAGACTCGCTCAGTGAAGATGGGGTTGACAGAGCAATACAGACGCTCTCCAGAGCACGGAGCAGCAGCCGCCCATGCAGCCAGGCAATGAGCATTTCCCACAGCCTGGAGCCGGGGGAGGCGCCAGCTGCTGTTCCAGCTCCTCGGGGACAGGCCCTGTCAGCCAACAGCCACTTCTTACTCCCCACAGCTAAGGGCGCCGGGTTCCTCCGGTGGGGGTGTGGAGCAGCCGTTCGTTTTCCTGTTCTCACTCCTTTGCGGGGTGAAAATCGGGGAAGGGAGGCAGGAGCCCCACTTCCCTCCCAAAATGACACCCAGTGGCGGAAGCCAGGACAGCAGGGTGGGGTGGCAAGTGGTGGCCAGACTCTTGCTGCCAGGGTCTAGTCTAGCTCTGGGTCCAGCTCAACTTCCTCCCTGTGCCACTGGCCCCCAGTCCCCTTCCACTGCCAGGTCAACCCGGGCACTAGGGCAGGAACAGGGTGAGGCAGCAAGTCAAGCTGAGCAAGGCAGGCAAAAGCGAGTCTTGTCTTCATGGGCCACTCACAATGACGTCCTTTTTGTGTGCAACGGCTGCAAAAAACTCCCGGAAAGAGAAGCAACAGGCCAAAATACTGCTACACAGCTGCCAAAGTAGCTCAGTTGGGAGCGTATTGGGCTGAAGATCTAAAGGTTGTTCATTCAATCCCAGACTTTGGCAGGTCCTTTCATCCCTCTTTGTACAATGGTGGTTTGTCTTCTGGGAGCACAGGGGTGCCTGCACCCCAAGGTGAGGCCCTGAGATTCGGTTCTGTAATTGGAAGATAAAAAACTGTGTGCTGCTGGCCTCACCTTTTCCAATGAGGGATGGGAGCTGTCTCTCCTACATGAGGTATTGGTGGACCCAATATAGCAGGAAGAGAGTGAGGCAGGCTGGCCCTCAGGAATGGTGCCAGAGGGGGTGCTGGGCAATGACAGGCAGGGATTGGGGATGAAAAGTCCTCTGTGCAACTGAGCAAGGGCAGTACCAGGGAAGGGGCATCTGTGAAAATGGCCATTTGGAAGGTGGCAGGGATTTGGGGGCCCAGGAGGAGGCACTTGATGTTCATTGCCTTGGAGCAGCTGGGCTTGGACATGGTGGGTGTTCAGGAAATGCACATTAACAAGTCTAGGGTAGCTAGATGAGCAGAGGGTGATTGGTGGAAGGGCCCATCTCTCTGGTCCTCCAGGCCAGTGAAGAATGATGGGGTTGGAGTCTTGTTCTTCATATTCATGGTGCGAGTACAGAAGGTGCTGGAGCTCCAACCAGGGAGGGCATTACTGGTGGGCTTTGTGCTCTGTAGCACTGGTTATGGCTATATTAGTGTGTATGGTCCCCAGTTAAGGTGTGAAAGGAAAGTTCTATGAAGGAACTGGCTCCCTTCCTCTAGACTGTTTGGTGTTGAGCAGGATTTCAGTTCCCTGACCCAGGGCAGAGGATATTGGAAGCTGAACATCCAGAGCTTGCAAGATAAAGGAGCAGAGGGGGAGGCCTGGTGGTGTTGGCAGAACGGAAAAGCATCAGAGGGTTCTATGGCAACCAGGGGGATTGGTGGGAGTTGGTGAGGGAGGAGTTGGCAGCTTTGCTGTGGCAGTCGGGCAAACACCACAACATTTAAGAAACCAATGGTGCCAAGTCCTGCAGCGTCGCCTGTGGGATTTCCACAAGAGCATCCAGGCAGGGGAGCCAGTCAGCGTGTGACTGTACGACCGGATCAAGCGACAGCTGCCCGAGATCCAGGAGATGAGGCTGCAGCTGGCCGATATGAGCGGGAGCACCGAGTGAAGGGAGGGGTGGCCTCCCCTGACATGTTTGTGGCCTGCAGGGAATGGAGACAAAGCAGGGGGATGTGGGGTCTCAGGGCAGGACCCACAGATCTGGTAGAGCAGGACCACAGTCGCTGGAGGAGGAGAGAGAGTCCTGCGAGAGGAAGCCGCTGGTGGGAAGCAATAAGTGCAGAGTGCAAACCATCCAGATGAGAGTCACAGGGGTCTAGAAAATAAAATAGCAGCAGGTCCCATGGTGTAATGGGCAGCACTCAGGACTCTGAATCCTGGAATCTGAGTTCAAATCTCAGTGTGACCTCCTGGAGGTATGTTAGTTTGCTGCAAAGCCCTGGAGCTCAATGTGCTTGGCTACCCTCTCTCAGGGTGAACTAGAGTGAATTCTTTCCCTCGTGCTGGGTGACTGAGGGCCACTGGAGATAGGTCTTTGGTCTGGCTGGTTCAATGGGCTGGCTGCTATAGGTTGGGGTCCTAGAACTTAACAGTCTGGCTAGAGAGTCCTGTGGTTTGACCATATGGTTGTTTCTCGCTGCTTCACCTGATGCCCACAACTTTGGACCCTCCAGCTGCCACACTCTTCCTCTTGCCCATGTGGCATTTAAAGGAAGGAGGGCCAGGGCCATGCTTCATAGTCAGGGCTAGGCAGGAGGGAGGAAGAGTCCCAGGCTGGAGCCCAGCACCTCTCCTCCTCTGGGCACCTAGAGCAGAGGCGGCTGGTGCTGACAGCTCCAAGGGAAGGCTTAAAAGCCACAGATCAACCAAGGGCAGGGCAAGAGGAAGGCAGGACCATGCCTATGCGTGGCCAGCAGACAGCCACAAAGACACCCGGCCAGGCTGCTCCCTGCCATGCCAAACCCCCAGTAAAGGCCACTCACAGACCAGCATTCGTTCTGCGGCCAGCATCACAAGGTGGTTGGAAAGCAGGGCCAGCCCCCAAGTGGGGCCTCTGACCGTTCCCACTCAAGGGGCTCCTTTTGGCAGTGGGGCAGGAGACATTTCCCCCAAGAGGCTTTTTCCCAGCTGCTGAGAAGCACAGAAGTACCCACTGTTTGCTCTTGTGGTGAAAGGGGTTAATACGTTTAGGCAGCCTGGCTAGCTCAGCTGGCAGCACCTCTGGCTCTTACTCTGAAGGTCGAAGTTACAATTCCCTGTCTGGGTGCTTGGGGCTCCTCCTCAACAATACAACACACAATGTGCCTAAGCCCCCACCCAGTAACCTGGGGAAACTAACCCTGGCCACTGGGTGCCTCTAAGAGGCGATACTTTCCCCACTCACAACCACTGAGTGCAGAAAAGAAACTTTAATAAAAAGGAGGAAAATCACCTTGTATTAACTTGGGAAAACACCACAATCAGGATTCATAACACAACACTATGAGCAAAACACCCACCCACAGTGCACTGGGCAGTGGCCTTTGGCCTCGGGCTCTTAAATCAAGACCCCAGAAGCTCTGTGGATGTGCCCCTCCCTTCACTGCACCTCACCCTCAGCTGCTGCCCTGGGTCAATGAAAACCCAGAGTTCACCTCTCACCTCCCGGGGGGAAAGCCCCTTTCTCCCTCCGCTGTCTGGCCACATTGCCGGCCACTTGCTGTTCCCCCCTGTCACCGCTCTGCTGGCCACCCTCTCTGCTCTGGGATGTCTTGTGGTCCCACCAGGAGCGGAACAGGCTCCCTAAAAGCAGGGCCGCCCAGAGGATTCGGGGCTCTGGGGCAAAGCGGGGGAGCGGACATAAAAAAAGGCGCCACCTGCTGCGGCTCTTGTACTCACTGGGCGGCGTCTGAGTCTTCAGTAGCAGCAGGTCCTTCACTCGGTCTGCGTCTTTGGCAGCACTGAAGGACCCACCACAGAAGTGCATCTGAAGACCCGGAGCGCTACCAGGGAAGGGATTCTTGGCCAGAGTTTGTGGGGCCCCTGCGGGGCCCAGGGCCTTGGGCAAATTGCCCCACTTGCCCCCCCAGGGTGGCCCTGCCTAAAAGTAGCGGCCACCAGAGCCCAAACAGTAGCCCCACCCCTTCCACTCAAGGCCACGCCCCTACCCCACCCCTTCTCCCCAAGGCCCCACTCCTTTGCTGCTTCATCCCCCAAGACCCCTCCTCCAGCCAGGGGCGGCTCTAGACACCAGCGCGCCAAGCAGGCGCTTGGGCGGCCGTTTCCGGGGCGGCATTTGGCTCGGTGGAGCTCCCGCCGGCATGCCTGCGGCAGGTCCACCGGAGCCCAGGGACGAGCGGACCTGCCGCAGGCATGACTGCGGCGGGTCCCCTCTTCCCGCGGCTCCGGTTGAGCTCCCGCAGGCATGACTGCGGCAGGTCCGCTGGTCCCGGGCTCCGGTGGACCTGCCGCAGGCATGCCGGCGGGAGCTCAACCGGAGCCGCGGGACGAGGGGACCCGCCGCGGGACCGGGGAAGGGCGGCGCAGCGCTCCGCGCTGCTTGGGGCAGCCTACTGTCTAGAGCCGCCCCTGCCTCCAGCTCACTGGTCTCCATCCCCTCCCCCCATCATTAGCCCTTACTGTCATTACAAAGTGGTAAGGCAGAGCCCTCCCATTTTTAAAAGTCCTGGAGTGTTGTTCCCCCCTGTTCAGGCACCCCTGGGTCCCTGCGCTTCACACAGCTCTCCCTGATTTCAGCTGTTAGTGAGGGAGCCTCCCTGCTAGCGCAGACTGGGCAGTTTGTTGCATGAGAGACACTGTCCCAAAGCAGGACTAGTACTTAGAGCTGGTTATCAGTGATTTCAGATCTGTTGGTCTGCAGCAAGACTCTCCATTGAGTATTAACCAGCTCTGTTATTACACAGGGAAGAACAAAAGGGTGAAATGGGGCCTGGAACCCTTAAGAAGAATCCACCCCACCAAGTACCAACACTTGTCGCTACCTGCTCTCAACCCCACTGAGAATGTTTTGGGGTCACTCCTTGGCTTTATCAGCCTAGGGGGTCTCAGAAAACACTGAGTGACAGGTGCTACAGTGGCACAGTTGGTTAGCATGCACTACTGAAAGGAGCTATGCTGAGATTGTGAGTTCAAACCTCACCTGTAACACTGGTTATCATTAACAACATGGCATCACCCTCTCATTTGGCCCTGTGGAATGTAGAACTCCAGCCCAGGGAACCCTGAGAAGAAAAGGAGTCAATAAAGGCCCCCTTCCATTATTACCTCCTCTTCAGAGCACAGGTCAGACTCTACAATCCTTTCTCCCCCCAGCCCCTGTGCCAGGATCCCTCAAGCAGAGCCTAGAGTCCACCATGGCATCTGTACTATTGACAAACACTAATTACCACAATCTAGTTGAAACAGGGTCAGTATGAAGTCTACCGGGTGATCTGTTGTCAAGGCCTTTTGGGGCTGATGTCATTTGCATGGTTACACCCACCCCGGATTGCATGATGGCATTGCTTGTCCAAATGGCCATTTCAGTTCCAGTCTCTTTGTTATTGGGGCAGGAGTAATCCAGTGTATTTTCCTGTTGATCTTGGATCAAGGACAGAGTAACTGTACCTGGCATTTGAGGCCTGAGAGCGTCATCCTCGTCTGAAAAGTACTCACCAATATGGGGTATGGGTTCCTAACAGCAAAACATGGTGGGTGGTGAAAATAGATTTTTGTTGGCAGTGGTGGTGGCTTTGTATGTGCTGGTCCTGGTGTGGAAAAACAGAGACAGTTTTAAATCTTTTAAAATTGTTGTTGGTGCTGCAGTTCCTCATCATAAGTTTATGCAGTTAGATTTTTTTCACAGTGTATTTTGGTCCTTAGAGGTAAAAAGGTGCTCTGTGTGTGGTGTTACGAAGTGAGATAGCAAAGGTTAGTTACAAAGGTGGTGCATGTCCTGCAAAAGTCATGTGCCCCGCCCACCCCAGTTCTGGTCTCAGTCAGGGCCTTCTCTTGTTGGAAAGGAGATGAAACCTCTTCTGGTAAACTGGCATTTCACACTTGGTAATGCTTCTCTCCTGACTGGTGGCGGGGTTTAGTGCCAACGCTTATATATCACCTTACAACATGGGCTACGGCTATTATAAGTGAGAATAATGCATGAAGCAACTCACAAGCTTGTCATAAACTCTAAACACGTTTTTTTATAAAGCTAATGCCTGTTTTAACAACACTAACAAACAGGTGAGCAAGACTAGTTTCCAGCCATGCGTTTTTCACTTTTCAGTAAGGCCTAGGGGCCTTGGCATGAGCTGGCACCTGGTCTGCCAGTGTCAGAAGAGGATCTGCCCTCTCTTATCCCCAGGTGTCTGTACTGGGAGCAGTACTGTTCAACTTATTCATAAATGACCTGGGGAAAGGGCTAAACAGTGAGGTGGCAAAATTTGCAGATGATACAAAATTGCTCAAGAGAGTTAAGTCCCAGGCAGACTGCCAAGAGCCACAAAGAGATCTCACAAAACTGGGTGACGGGACAACCGAATGGAAGATGAACATCGGTGCTCATAAGTGCAAAGTAATGCACATTGGCAAACATAATCCCAACTATCCCTATAAAACGATGGGGTCTAAATTAGCTGTTACCACTCGAGAAAGAGATCTGGGAGTCATTGTGGATAGTTCTCTGAAAAAAATCCACTGAATGTGCAGCGGAGCTTTGGGAATCATTAAGAAAGGGACAGGTAATAAGACAGAAACTATCATATCACCTCAATATCAATCCATGGTACGCCCACATCTTGAATACTGCGTGCTGATGCGGTCGCCCCAACCTCAAAAAAGATATATGGGAATGGGAAAGAGTCAGAAACAGACAACAAAGATGATGAGGGGATATGGACCAGCTTCCGTCTAAGAAGAGATTCATAAGATTGGGACTTTTCATCTTGGAAAAGAGACGACTAAAGGGGGATACGAGGGAGGTCTATAAAACCATGACCGGCATGGAGCAAGTAAATAAGGAAGAGTTATTTACTCCTTCTCATAACACACGAACTAGGGGTCACCAAATGAAATTAATAGGCAGCAGCTTTATAACAAACAAAAGGAAGTCTTTCTTCACGCACCACACAGTCAACCTGTGGAACTCTTTGCCAGACGATGTCGCGAAGGCCAAGACTGTAACAGGGTTCAAAAAAGCACTAGATAAATTCATGGAGGATAGGTCCATCTATGGCGCTTCGCCAATGGTATCCCTAGCTAGGTATCCCGGTTTGCCAGGAGCTGGGCATGGGCGACAGGGGATGGAGCACTTGATGATTCCCTGTTCTGTTCATTCCCTCTGGGGCACCTGGCATTGGCCACTGTCAGCAGACAGGATACTGGGCTAGGTCTTCAACTTTGACGGGTAGCTGGGAAGACGGTCAATCAGACAGAACCCGTTCGACAAACCTTTTCATTTCCTTGTTATTGCCTGACTCCTTTAATTCATTTCCTTTTCCTTATTTCCCAGCAGACCGACGAGCCACCAGATTTGGGTGCTAGCAGAGGGACCTGACGAGCTCTTTCTTTTCGGCAGCGTTGAACACGCCAGGGCACAGTCAGATTCTGGATGCTCATCTGAATGTAACACCTAGCGCTCACCTTTATTTCTGTTTCTTAGCTCTTTTGGGCCATCGATCTTTGGTCTGACCCGTAGGATCCCTGCATTAGGAGAGATGGCTAATTAATGAGCCCATAAACCTTGGAAATCAAATGAAACCTGAAGTCCGTAGAAGACCTCGAAAGGCCCTTGGGGGGTGGAGTGCGAGCTGAGGAAGAGTTCCCTGCACAGCTTACCTCTCCATTCTCGTTTTCCTGTCCTGAGCGCAAAAGCCAGGAAGCAGCTCCGGGTAGGGAGGGGATACAATATGTGTGCAGTGGTTAGACAGGAAACAGCGAGGAACTGGACTCGTATGGAGTGAAACTGTAAGCATCTTCTGTATGCCTGATGACTGCAGGTTTGAGAGAGTTATGTGGGAAGTGGAGGCTTTCGGTGGCTTTCAGAGGAAATGTAATGGAAAGGCAGCCGAAAGTGGAATCCCAGGTTTTTAAACAATCCTCCACTAACACACCAAACAGCTCAGGTCTAGTTACTCATTGAAAATTAGAATAAAGTTACAGCAAGATTTCATCATAAATGAAGTCAAACCCTAAAGATTTCAGAACACAACTGCTATAAGGAGCCACGAGGAAGCAATACAAAGTCAACCTTGCCTCAGAGAAAGGCAGTTAAACAATTTCTCTTTTTTAAAGCAGCATAATCTCCCCAAACGGAAGGGCACTGTTCCTGGAGAAGGGTCCTGGAGAGGGTTTTCCTCGTTGGTGCCGGCCATCCACCTCCCCGAAAGGCGGGAGCTAGGTCGACGGAAGAATTCTTCCGACCAAGGCGCGGACTGATGTAGCCGCGCCGATTTACGTTCCCCGTGCAGCCCAGGCCCGAGGGTCGGTGCGTGCTGAACAGTTAAGTCAAAACAGCTCCGTCCGTCAGAGGTGTGCAAAAGGGAAAACCCGCTGCTCGGTGACACGGCCACGCCGCCCTAACCCGCAGCGTAGCTAAGGGCATTCGGGGAGGCGGTGGGTGGGCCTCAAGCGATGGAAAGCCCTCCTCCAGCATGGGGTTGTGACAGCCTAGTCTCTGTAGCACAGACAGGGGGCCACCAAGAGACAGGAACAGACAGCGAAAGCCAGCGGCCCCAGGGCAGGGGGCGAGGCTGCCTGTTGGACGAGGAGACCGGGTGGGACAGGCGTTTTGGACAGGCCGTCCTCCCGTCAAAGGAGGAAGAGCCCGAGAAGAAGGGCCAGGCAAGAAGCTACAAGCAGGGAAAGAAGCAGAACAGGCAGGCAGGCAGGCAGCTCCCCTTAGAGCCAAGGAAGGCACTGGTCCAAGCCCCCCAAAAGCAGACTAGAGAGCAGATCAGCTGCAAAAGACTAGGGAAAGCCAAGAACACAGAGAGACCCAAGTAAAGTTTCAGAGCTGAGCTTTGCTTACAAGGAGGAACGTGTGACAAAGATACCTAGAAGTACAGGGCCTGTGGAAAAGAGCACTCCCAAAGACCCAGAATAACAGCTCTTTTCCTGAGAATCTGCTTTGCAGTGCACTAAGCCTAAACAGCCCACTATCGGTCGTCTGTTGTTCAAACCAATCACCAGGGGAGAGCGCGAACGCAGTCCCCCACTACCACAAATTATGCAGTTGAGTTTCCCGCATTTGGGGAAATCACAGTGGTCAGCACACCCGCAGTGCAATAGATGAGCCTCACCCTGGGAAAACCACCTTTGTGATCATGGTATCATGCTGACTGTATCTTGAACTCACCCACAGTATACCCCACATTGGGGACATTGCACACTGTATAAGTTATGTGCTGTCCAATACCAAAGTACTAGCATCCCCCTATACTCTGTATGTCACCCCTGATGACCAGTAACTGATGTTACAAACTCTCTGTGCTTCTCGGCCTTCTGGCTGGGAAAGCATTATCTAAATTGTATCTATTCTTAAACATTTTCTAATAAACATTTAAAACTAAAATTGCCCTATACTCTGTATGTCACCCCCGATGACCAATATCTGACATTTCAACTCTCTGTATCGTTCATTTTCAAATATTTTCTAATAAACTTTTAAATCTTGGCCTATCCAAGTGCTTGGCCGTGATCAAGTGTCTTGATGTTTTTGGTCTTTTGGCCTCGAGATGAAAACCTTGTCTGTGTCTTGGGAACCTTGAGGTAAAAAATTATCTAAGTTGTAGCGGGTCCCGTCCCGGGAAGCCAGGCCATCAGAGAGACGACGTGGCCCACCTGCTGCTGGGGAAAGAGTGCAGCTTGCATTTCGCTTCTCTCGCTCTCTCCCCACCGGAAGTTGGTCCAATACAAGAGTGACCTCCTGCCTTGTCTCACGTCAGTTTCTCCTCAGGGCAGAAGGTCGGGTGTTGTCAGCCACTCTCCAGAAACTGGACGGCCACTGATCCCTTTGTTACCTGCCAAGTGAGGCTGAGTGCACTGGCAGGCAGCGCCGTTTGAAGAAGTGGAAGATTGGACAAATGACCAGGAGGAGTATAAAAATATTGCTCAGGCACGCAGGAGTGAAATCAGGAAGGGCAACTCATGCTTGGAGTTGCAGCTAGCAAGAGATGTTAAGAGTAACAACAAGAAGGGTTTCTTCAGGGAGGTTAGCAACAAGAAGAAAGTCAAGGAAAGTGTGGGCCCCTTACAGAATGAGGGAGGCGACCTAGTGACAGAGGATGTGGAAAAAGCTAATGTACTCAATGCTTCCCACTCCTCCTTCGTGATTTTGTCTTCACGAACAAAATCAGCTCCCAGACTGCTGCTCTGGGCAGCACAGCATGGAGAGGAGGTGACCAGCCCTCTGTGGAGAAAGAAGTGCTTCGGGACTATTTAGAAAAGCTGGATGAGCACAAATCCATGGGGCCGGATGCGCTGCATCCGAGGGTGCTAAAGGAGTTGGCGGTGTGATTGCAGAGCCACTGGTCATTATCTTTGAAAATTCATGGCCATTGGGGGAGGTCCCAAATGACTGGGAAAAGGCTAATGTAGTGCCCATCTTTAAAAGAGGGAAGAAAGAAGGAGGATCTGGGGAACTACAGGCCAGTCAGCCTCACCTCAGTCCCTGGAAAAATCATGGAGCAGGTCCTCAAGGAATCAATTCTGAAGCACTTAGAGGAGAGGCAAGTGATCAGGAGCGGTCAGCATGGATTCAGCAAGGGCAAGTCACGCCTGACTAACCTAATTGCCTTCTGTGAGGAGAGAACTGGGTCTGTGGATGAGGGAAAAGCAATGGATGTGTTCTTCCTTGACTTTAGCAAAGTTTTGATACGGTCTCCCACAGTATTCTTGTCGGCAAGTTCAAGAAGTTTGGGCTGGATGAATGGACTATAAGGTGGACTATAAGCTGGCTAGGTCCTCGGGCTCAACGGGTAGTGATCAATGGCTCCACGTCTAATTGGCAGCCGGTCTCAAGCGGCGTGCCCCAAGGCTCGGTCCTGGGGCCGGTTGTGTACAATATCTTCGTTAAGGATCTGGAGGATGGCGTGGACTGCACTCTCAGCAAGTTTGCAGATGACGCTAAACTGGGAGGAGCGGTCGATACGCTGGAGGTACGGATAGGCTACAGAGGACCTAGACAAATTGGAGGATTGGGCTGAAAGAAACCTGATGAGGTTCAACAAGGACAAGTGCCCAGTCCTGCACTTAGGACGGAAGAATCCGTGCACTGCTCCAGACTAGGGACCGAATGGCTAGGCAGCAGTTCTGCAGAAAAGGACCTAGAGGTTACAGTGGAAGAGAAGCTGGATATGAGTCGACAGCGTGCCCTTGTTGCCAAGAAGGCTAACGGCATTTTGGACTGTATACATAGGGGCATTGCCAGCAGATCGAGGGATGTGGTCGTTCCCTTCTCGACGTTGATGAGGCCTCATCTGGAGTACCGTGTCCGGTTTTGGGCCCCACACTGCAAGAAGGATGTGGAAAAACTGAAAAGAGTCCAGCATAGGGCAACAAAAGTGATTAGGGGGCTGGAAGACATGATTTATGAGGCGAGGCTGAGGGAACTGGGATTGTTTACTCTGCAGAAGAGAAGAATGAGGGGGGAGTTGATTGCTGCTTTCAACTACCTGAAAGGGGGTTCCAAAGAGGATGGATCTAGACTGTTCTCAGTGGCACCAGATGACAGAACGAGGAGCAATGGTCCCAAGTTGCGGTGGGGAAGGTTTAGGTTGGATCTTAGGAAAACCCTTTTTCACTAGGAGGGTGGTGAAGCACTGGAATGGGTTCCCTAGGGAGGTGGTGGAATCTCCTTCCTTAGAGGTTTTTAAGGTCAGCCTTGACAAAGCCCTGGCTGGGATGATTTAGTTGGGGATTGGGTTGGACTAGATGACCTCCTGAGGTCCCTTCCAACCCTGATATTCCATGATTTGAAGCTGTTCCCGTGTATCAAGGTGAGCTGCAGCTCAGCGAACCCCAAGGATCTGAGCGAGGCGAGCTACTTTGCAGCAGAGGCAGACCAAGCGGCAGGTACAACGCGGGGTCGCACCCCGGCCGGCAGATAGAATCTCATGTGCGAGATCCCGGCTCCTGTTACTTTGCAAAGTGTGTGCGTTTGCTCCGGGTTTTAGCTGTGGGCCAAGTGCCCTCTGGCTTCTCGTCCGGGCTCCGTCCTCCATGCGCCTGGGCATCAGCGGGACTGTCTCAGGAGAGCAGCTGCCCCATCCCAATCTCCGCCCAGCCGGGGAAGGAGCAGAGGCAGCCCGGAGAAAAGACTCCTTTGAGCACCGGAGACGGCCGGAGCATCTTAGTTGCATAGCCACAGTGCATTGCGTGCAGCGAGTCCCTGGTCGAGGGGCTGGTTTTGCTCCCTGTGTCCCCGGTTTCGATGATCCAACTCGGGCTGCCAATCGGTTCAATTCCATTTCCTCTGAAAGCTAGCGGTGTAGTGGGCTGGGAGAGTAGTCACCCTGACTTTTGGGAGCGTAGGCGGTTGCCCCGGCAGCGCCTCTGCCGCGTGTTCTACATACTCTGCTTTCTCTTCAGTTCGTATAAATCTTTCGCCTTTTACTAAAGATTTCCATGGAGAGGAATGTTGATGAGTTTGTACCCAATTTTTTAAGGCTTTGCTTCGGCAAGGCTGTTGCCTGCTGTGAGAAAAACAGAAGAGTGCTCCCTGAGCTGGTGTCACTGGCTGAAGCTTTTCTATAGTATGAAAAAAGTATAGTAGGGGGCACCTGGCATTGGCTGCTGTCAGCAGACAGGATATTGGGCTAGGTCTTTAACTTGGACGGGTACTGGGAAGACGGTCAATCAGACAGAACCCGTTTGACAAACCTTTTAATTTCCTTGTTATTGCCTGACTCCTTTAATTCTTTTCCTTTTCCTTATTTCCCAGCAGACCGACTAGCCACCAGATTTGGGTGCTAGCAGAGGGACCTGACGAGCTCCTTCTTTTGGGCAGCGTTGAACATGCCAGGGCACAGTCAGATTCTGGATGCTCATCTGAATGTAACGCCTAGCTCTCACCTTTATTTCTGTTTCTTAGCTCTTTTGGGCCATCGATCTTTGGTCTGACCCGTAGGATCCCTGCATTAGGAGAGATGGCTAATTAATGAGCCCATAAACCTTGGAAATCAAATGAAACCTGAAGTCCGTAGAAGACCTCGAAAGGCCCTTGGGGGGTGGAGTGCGAGCTGAGGAAGAGTTCCCTGCACAGCTTACCTCTCCATTCTCGTTTTCCTGTCCTGAGCGCAAAAGCCAGGAAGCAGCTCCGGGTAGGGAGGGGATACCATATGTGTGCAGTGGTTAGACAGGAAACAGCAAGGAACTGGACTCGTATGGAGTGAAACTGTAAGCATCTTCTGTATGCCTGATGGCTGCAGGTTTGAGAGAGTTATGTGGGAAGTGGAGGCTTTGGGTGCGCTTTCAGAGGAAATGTAATGGAAAGGCAGCCGAAAGTGGAATCCCAGGTTTTAAACAATCCTCCACTAACACACCAAACAGCTCAGGTCTAGTTACTCATTGAAAATTATAATAAAGTTACAGCAAGATTTCATCATAAATGAAGTCAAACCCTAAAGATTTCAGAACACAACTGCTATAAGGAGCCACGAGGAAGCAATACAAAGTCAACCTTGCCTCAGAGAAAGGCAGTTAAACAATTTCTCTTTTTTAAAGCAGCATAATCTCCCCAAACGGAAGGGCACTGTTCCCGGAGAAGGGTCCTGGAGAGGGTTTTCCTTGTTGGTGCCGGCCATCCACCTCCCGAAGGCGGAGCTAGGTCGACGGAAGAATTCTTCCGACCAAGGCGCGGACTGATGTAGCCGCGCCGATTTACATTCCCCGTGCAGCCCAGGCCCGAGGGTCGGTGCGTGCTGAACAGTTAAGTCAAAACAGCTCCGTCCGTCAGAGGTGTGCAAAAGGGAAAACCCGCTGCTGGGCGACACGGCCACGCCGCCTAACCCGCAGCGTAGCTAAAGGGCATTTGGGGAGGCGGTGGGTGGGCCTCAAGCGACGGAAAGCCCTCCTCCAGCATGGGGTTGTGACAGCCTAGTCTCCGTAGCACAGACAGGGTGGCCACCAAGAGACAGGAACAGACAGCGAAAGCCAAAGCGGCCCCAGGGCAGGGGGCGAGGCTGCCTGTTGGACGAGGAGACCGGGTGGGACAGGTGTTTTGGACAGGCCGTCCTCCCGTCAAAAGAGGAAGAGCCCGAGAAGAAGGGCCAGGCAAGAAGCTACAAGCAGGGAAAGAAGCAGAGCAGGCAGGCAGCTCCCCTTAGAGCCAAGGAAGGCACCGGTCCAAGCCCCCCAAAAGCAGACTAGAGAGCAGATCAGCTGCAAAAGACTAGGGAAAGCCAAGAACACAGAGAGACCCAAGTAAAGTTTCAGAGCTGAGCTTTGCTTACAAGGAGGAACGTGTGACAAAGATACCTAGAAGTACAGGGCCTGTGGAAAAGAGCACTCCCAAAGACACAGAATAACAGCTATTTTCCTGAGAATCTGCTTTGCAGTGCACTAAGCCTAAACAGCCCACTATCGGTCATCTGTTGTTCAAACCAATCACCAGGGGAGATCGCTAACACAGTCCCCCACTACCACAAATTATACAGTCGAGTTTCCCACATTTGGGGAAATTGCAGGGGTCAGCACACCCGCAGTGCAATGGATGAGCCTCACCCTGGGAAAACCACCTTCGTGATCATGGTATCTCCCCTGCCAGGTAAGTATGAGTTCCTGCTGCCCGGCCGCCGCCCGCCCTCGCTCGCCCCGCACTTATAACACACGGGGCGGACCGCCGCGCCCCCACCGCCGGCCTCGCCCACACCGGCCCCCACTGCCGACAGCTGCCCCGACGCGGCCCCCGGAGACCGTCCCTTCCCCACCCCGAGCTCCCGGTGCCAAAGTCGGGCCCTGCCTGGCAGCCTGCGTCCGCTCCCACGATGCTCTGCTCGCACACAGATCTGCATACCTGCTCACGCGGCTCCGCCCCTCCGCTCGGGCCCCTCCCCCTGCCCGCCCGGGCCGCCGCTCTTGCGTGCTCAGCTCTTTGAGCTCAGATGGGGTGTAGTGCTCAGATCGAGTGCGACAGACCTTAACTTTGCCATGTGAGGGTCATTCTAGCCCCATTACCTGGCTTGCTTATTTATACCTACGACTGTCTTTAACTGTTGTATGCGTGATGTACCCTCACTGCTTGCTGACTGTATCTTGAACTCACCCACAGTATACCCCACTTTCATAGGCGGCAGGTTTGTATAATTTTTGGTGGGGCCCAAAATGGTGGTGCCCCCCCCCCGCTCCCGCCCTGTAAGCCGATATAAAATGAAGCTATAACGCGTCAGTGCCACAAGATTAAAAGGGTCAATTAAAAGTGGAAAGTCAGAAGCAGCAATTGCCTACTTCAATATACAGTATTATATTTTGTTGCACTTGTTGTGATGAAGTGGACATGTTAATATTTTCTCTCAATACTGTGTGGGTGCCTCAGTTTCCCCTGCAAGATGCCAACTGAAGGTGTTGGGGACAAAGAGATCAGGTGGTCTCCTTGTCCTGAAGAGACACAGAGGCCAGAGGAGGGAGTGTCAGTTTGGAGCTGGCTGGGGAAATGGGGAGAGACACAGAACTTGGTTCTGGGCTCCCCACCCCCTAAGATAGACCTGACAGAGGGGTTCTGTTTTCTGTACCAACAAGCTCTGTTTAAACTGTGTTCCCGTCATCTCATAGACTCATAGACTTTAAGGTCAGAAGGGACCATTATGATCATCTAGTCTGACCTCCTGCGCAATACAGCCCACAGAATCTCACCCACCCACTCCTGTAACAAACCTCTAACCTATGTCTTAGTTATTGAAGTCCTCAAATCGTGGTTTAAAGACCTCAAGGTGCAGAGAATCCTCCAGCAAGTGACCAGTGCCCCATGCTGCAGAGGAAGGCAACAAACCTCCAGGACCTCTTCCAATCTGCCCTGGAAGAAAATTCCTTCCCGACCCCAAATATGGTGATCAGTTAAACCCTGAGCATGTGGGCAAGACTCACCAGCCAGCACCCAAGAAAGAATTCTCTGTAGTAACTCAGATCTCATCCCAGACCATTGGGCATATTTACCTGCAAACCTTCTGTTTTACTGTCTGGCTGAGAGTCACATCTGACTGCGGAGTTGGGGTGCAGGGACCTCTGGTTGCCCCAGGACCTGCCTGGGCAGACTCGCTGTGGAAAGTGCATGATGTGGAAGGGCAAGCTGAATGCTCTGAGGTCAGACCCAGGAAGGTGTAAGCTTCCTGCCCTGGAGACAGTATGCTCGGAGAGAGGAGGCTCCCCCAGAATCCTGACTGGCTTTGTATGGAGTTGTTCCAAAGCATCACAGCATCCCCTTCCACACCATGCACTTCCCAGAAGTCTGCACAGGCACTGACACTCCCTCCGCTGGCCTCTGTCTCTTTTCCAGAGATTAGAGTCCACCCGATCTCTCTGTTTTCCAATAGCTTCAGTTGGCACCTTGCAGAAGAAACTGATTTGGGAGAAATGAAGTAAAAATTATGCAGTTGAGTTGCCCGCATTTGGGGAAATTGCAAAGGTTAGCAAACCTACAGTGCAATGAATGAGCCTCACCCTGGGAAAACCACCTTAGTGATCATGGTATCTCCTCTGCCAAGTAAATATGAGTTCCTGCTGCCCAGCTGCCGCCCGCCCTCGCTCGCCCCACACTTCTAACACACGGGGCGGACCAACCGCCGGCCTCGCCCACACCGCCCCCCCACTGCAGACAGCTGCCCCGACGCGGCCCCCGGAGACCGTCCCTTCCCCACCCCGAGCTCCCGGTGCCAAAGCCGGGCCCTGCCTGGCAGCCTGCGTCCGCTCCCACGATGCTCTGCTCGCACACAGATCTGCATACCTGCTCACGCGGCTCCGCCCCTCCGCTCGGGCCCCTCTCCCTGCCCGCCTGGGCCGCCACTCTTGCGTGCCCTGTAGGGGTAGCCTGGTCCCGTCCCGGGAAGCCAGGCCAGCAGAGAGACCATGTAGCCCACCTGCTGCTGGGGAAAGAGCGCAGCTTGTGTGTCGCTTCTCTGGGCTGGTCTACACTAAGGGGGAAAATCGATATAAGATACGCAACTTCAGCTACGTGAATAACGTAGCTGAAGTCGAAGTATCTTATATCGATCACTTACCCGTCCTCACGGCACGGTATCGATGTCTGGGGCTCTCCATGTTGACTCCGCCACCTCCGTTCGCGGTGGTGGAGTTCCGGAGTCGACAGGAGCGCGTTCGGGGATCGATATATCGCGTCTAGATGAGACACGATATATCGATCCCTGAAAAATCGATCGCTACCCGCCGATACGGCGGGTAGTGAAGACGTATGCTCTCTCGCTCGCTCTCTCTCTCTCCCCACCGGAAGTTGGTCCAATACAAGAATGGCCTCCCCTGCCTTGTCTCACCTCAGTTTCTCCTCAGGGCAGAAGGTCGGGCGTTGTCAGCCACTCTCCAGAAACTGGACGGCCACTCGATCCCTTTTGTTACCTGCCAAGTGAGGCTGAGTGCACTGGCAGGCAGGGCCGCCCAGAGGGGGGGCAAGAGGGGCAATTTGCCCCAGGCCCCGAGCCCCACAGGGGCCCCCACCAGAGTTTTCCGGGGCCCCTGGAGCAGGTTCCTTCACTCGCTTTGGGGAGCCTGGAAAACTCTTGCGGGGCCGGCGCAGGAGCTTCTTCCGCTCCCAGTCTTTGCCAGCGGCTGGGGTCCTTCCACCTCGGAGACCCCCCAGTTTCAGGCGCCAGGCCCAGCCCCTGCCCTGGGCCCGTGGGATCCGGGCTGGGGGGGCACGAGGCAGAGGCAGCGCGGAGTGAAAGGGCTTCAGCCCCCGCTGGGCCTGGGGGCAGCAGCGGGGCTGAGCTGCCTGGGAGCAGCCCCACAAGCGGCAGCCTGGGGCCACGGGGCCTTCAACCCCCCCCAACCTGCCCCTGCAGTGTCCCCCCCCCGCTGTGACCCTCCCGCCAGCCCCGCCCCCGGCGTCCCCTCCCCCACCCTGTCCGCTCTGCCCGGCCTTTCCCTTCGCCCCCCCGTGCTCAGCACCCCGACCCCACCCTCCTCCTCCCCGTCCTCAGCGCCCTGCCCCTAATGGCCTCCAGGCCATTTCTCCTTGGCTGGGCCCCACTTTCCCATCCCCCCACTGCCCCAGTCCATCCCCAGGGTGTGAGTTTCCTCATCTCCAATCTCTGCTACCCCCCAACCTGCCGGGTTCCCCTTTTCAGCCACTGTGGGGTCCTCCAACCCGCTCCCACCCATCCACTCTGGGCTCTCTAAATCCCACATTCCCACAATGCACCTTGGTATCCCCACCCTCCTCTATTCCTAATCCCCCTCGTCCCTTCCCTGGGGTCCCCCTGGACACCCCAACCCACAGTCCGGCCCCCACATACATCCCAGTCACTCATTCACACGCTGAGCTAGTTCTTCAGGGACCCCCACAGCCCCCCAAACTCCTCAATCCATGAGCCCCGTGGACCTGTGGCTGGGAAGTGGGGGAAGCTCCCACTTTGCCTGGGCTGGGTGTGGGTGTTAATCTTTTCCTGGCTTGTGTGTGCTGAGCTCACAAAGGGTTTTTGCTCCCTCGGAGTGGGGTGTGGTTTTGGCCGAAGGTGACGTGGTTTGGTAGCCCTGTGGATGCTGCGTGGTGTCTGGAATGGGGCGTGTGTGTTCCCATCATGCCCCTTCCCCTCTGCCTGCAGAGCTGAGCACAGACAGGTCTGAGGAGCAGAGCAGGAGCTCTGGGAAGGAGAAGAGCAATATGAAGATGGAGTCTAAGAGGAGGCCAGGTGACTTCTGTGGAGGGAGACATGCTGGACAGCGCCAAGGATTGAGGAGACAACCAGGTGTGAGCCCCGGGCTCAGATTTCTGATTGTAGCTGTGATGGCAGAATGGGAGGAGGGTTGAAGCCGGAGCCCTGGGGTGTGGGAGTAGCGAGAAGAGGAGCCTCGCCACCATTGCTTTTTCTTTTCCTCTTGGGTTGTTTTTCATACCAAGGGAAAAGAAGTTGCGGGGACGGAGTCCAGCCCCGAGGTGAGATGGCAAGTGAGCGAGAGCAGTGACAGGGTGAATCCTGTTGATGCCAGGCAAGACCTGCCCAGCTGGGATGAGAGTAGCTGTTTCTGTCGGTGAGAGAAGTATCTGGTTTGGGGAGGGCTCTGGTCACAGCCCCCCTGGCTCCAGGCAGGGGCGTCCCGTTACCTGGGTGTGGGTTTCTGGACTAGCTGTGGCTTCAAGGGAGATGATGTTGCCATTTGCGGGGGCTGATCATCTCTCTGGCCAGGAGTGGTGTGTGCTCCCTAGCAGAAAGTTGGATCCATGAGGGTGACTCCCTGTTCTGAGTTTCTTTCTTCCTCCGAGGTTTCTCTCTCTGTGTTGGTCAACTTACACTCAAACTCTCTCTCTCTCCTTTCATGGACACCTGTCATGTTCAGTTGCCTTCATCCTCTTCCTCTGCTCCTCCTCCCCCAGTCTCCTATGGGCTCAGCTAGGTCTATCTGCCCACGGGCAGGGTCTCTGCCATACTGGGAAGGATGTGTCCTGCCTGCCAGGATAAGGGGGTTGCTCCTCCCACCCTCTATCTTCGGGGAGACCTCATTGCTGTAACTGGGTCACAGCATGAGTGGCCAGTCATGTCTTTGGGGCTGTGGGGTCTGAGACTGAGAGGGGTGGGCTCGTGGTCATGGCTTTGGGCACAGGGTTAGAGATGCCCAGAACCCCCCTTATCACCCGCTAGCTCCATTACTGCATCACCCAAAAGCCTCGCTCAAGGTCCACTATGCCTCCTTGTGCTGGGCACTGCAGGGACAATCAGAGGGACAGCAGGATGCATGAGGAAATAGATGAGTGTGTGAGGCAGATGGGTGAAGGGGGTGTGTGGCATACATTGGGGACGGATGGGGGTTGAGAGTTGGACGGACAGCGGGACAGATGGAGAGCTGCAGGGACGGATGGTGATGTCACAGGCTGGACTTCTGATGGGTTCAGCTCATGGCCGCTGGCCCTGTCATCTCCTGCCCCCATCTGCCCGTCTGACTCTGCCCCTGTCTCTCGCAGGCAGCACTCAGCAGAGTCTGGCCCTGTCGTTACACTGGTGCCTACATCCAGTGTACACCTGTGTGTTATGTGCTCCTGGAGAGCTCAGGCAGGGACAAGCGTGCAGCTCACGGCTGCTGAACCAGCTACTCCAAAACTGCCACAGATCTCCCCCTCCTTGGGCAGCAAGACCCTGGCTGGGGGGTTCCCTGTCCCTCCTCGCTGCCAAAGCAGCCTGCTCAGCACAGAGACCGAGGTCACCTGCCTCCGCCCAGCCTCTAGCTGGAGCTGCTCCAGCCCCGAATTGCTGGTATCCAGCCTGGCCGGAGTTGGTGCGATGTCCTAGCGGAGTCCGTTCTTTCTCCCCGGTAGATGACGATTTTCCCCACTGCAGTTAGTTGCTCTTTCTCTGCTTCCCCATAGCCCCTCCCCAGTGATAATGACCCCTGCTGGCCAGGCACGGGAGTGTCCTGTAGGTGCCTTCTTCTAGGAGCAGTGACTCCTGGTGGCGAGGGGCAGCAATGCCTGGCTTGTATCCCCCCTAGCATTGCTGCAGCGACCCCTGGTGGCCACTGAGGGCAGTTGCCTATGTGACCCCACCACTGCCATTGCGCCTGTGAGCGCTGGTGGGTAGGTGAGGCAGGGCCCTGTATGTATATCAGCCATTGGGGCAGTGCCCTCTGCGTATCCCACTCTCATCTCGGTGACTCGTGTTGCCCAGGTGGGGCAGTCCCCTGTGTGTATTTACTCCCCCCAACCCCTGCATTGGGCCAGTGACCACTGGTAGCCAGAGGAGTCAGTGCCTGAGGTGTGTTCTTCACCTCCCCCAAGGTGGCAGGGTGCCTGGGTGGCCGTGTCAGGCACTGCCCTGGGTATCTTCCAACCCCTTTGTGGCAGTGATCCCTGCTCCTGGTGTGTGTCACTCCCCCACTAGGGATGTGCACTGGTGGCCAAGTATAGCAGTGCCCTGTGTGTAGCCCCCTCCCCACCCCAGGGTGACCAGATAGAAAGTGTGAAGAATCGGGACAGGGTGGAGGGTAATAGGCACCTACATAAGAAAAAGCCCTGAATATCCCTATAAAATCAGGACATCTGGTCACCCTATCCCCTCTACCCCTGTGCCAGGTATGGCAGGCACTGATCCCTGGCATCCCCGTGGGGCAATACCCTCTGTATATCCCCCAATTGGGGCAGTGACCCCTGCTGGTCAGGTGGGGCAGTGCCCTGTGTGTTTGTCCCCCCCCTATTTAGGTAGTGACCCCTGGTGGCTAAGTGAGGCAGTGGCCTTTGATTTCCTCTTCTCTCCCCAGCCTCCTCTCTCTCTGGGGTAGGGCCCCCAGTTGGGGAACTACCCGATGTGTATCTCTACTAATTGGAGCAGTGACCTCCCCGTGGTGCCCTGGTGTGGCAGTGCCCTATTGGTATCTCCCTCCCCCTCTCCCCACACCATTGTGGTAGCGGCCACTTCAGGCAGAGGCCTGTTTATCACCCCCCCCCACCATTGCAGCAGTGCCCCCTGGTGGCCATGTGCAGCAGTGCCCTGCATGTATCCCCCCCAACCATTGCTGCAGTGACCCCAGGTGCCCAGTTTGAGTAGTAGCCTGTGTGTATCTCACCTCTTGGGGCAGTAACGTGTGGGACCAGCTAAGACAGTGCACAGTCTGGTGACCACGTAGAGCAATGGCCTGTATGTACCATCTCCTCTGGAGCAGTGACCACTGGTGTCTTGGTGCTAAGATGCAGCCACCGCTGGGTTACATGGTGGGGCTGTTTACAGGACAATGGGGACAGGCCCCTGTTCCAGGAAGTAGGGAATGTCTGGTGTTCAGAGCAGAGCATTCCACCTTCTATTGAACTGTGATACTCTGAGCACCTTTCCCCTGCATGAAGAAAACCCTGTGTGGCTCCAAAGCTGGTCCAGTAACAGGTATCACCTCACCTGCCTTGTCTCCCTGGTATTCTGGGCGGTGTCCAACTTCCCTTTCGCTGTTGGTCCTCAAACCTCCTCCAAGCAACGCCCCAGTCCCTTAAGATGCTAAACCTCCCCTGGAGCCCAACCCTGGTGGGGGGGGGAGGTGCCCAACCCTGGTGGGGGAGGCACCCCACCTGAAAACCCTACAGCACCATGGGAGTGGTAGTGTCCACTGCCTCCATCTCCCACCAGCCAGGGTGGCCCCCCCTGCACCATGGGAGTAGTCATGTCTCCTGCTTCCATTTCCTGACAGCCGCTGCCAGGTCCAGCCCAGACTTCCCATTTCTGGTGCGAGTCCGAAGCAGATGCTGCCATGAGGTGGTGCTGGGAAGGGTGGTGCTGGTGTCAGGAGAAAGTAGGAGGAGTAGGTGGGGTCTGTGCTACTGCAGGGAGGTGCTGCCCTTGCTGTGAAAAGGCCCGCCATTAGGGAGATGTCATCTCCTGTCCTGCCACGCCTGCACCAGCCCCTGCTTGTCATGGGAGCAGGTCTGGCTCCAGGCACCAGTGTAGCAAGCAGATGCTTGGAGGGACCAGTTCAAAGGGGCGGCCCATCCGGTATCAGGGCATAAAGTCAGGTGTTTTGACCATCTATACCCTGCGATGTTATAAGCATAATATAATATTTTATTCAGCCAATCACTCAGACAAACAAGTTGTTTATATTTGCAGGAGATAATGCTGCCCGCTTCTTGTTTACACTCCTCTGCATGAGATGTCACAATTGTTTCCTTGGCAATGGAGTGTGATGTCACAGACTGTGTCCATCATCATGTAACGAATGACTGCACCCATCACTTTTAAACCACTTGGCTCTGTCCTTACTCCTGTCCTAAAATTATCTTTTCTCCTGTCACTGAGCTCTCTTGTTGCTGTGGGGTACTGTACGTGTGAGGCAGGGCGGGTTGGGAGAAGAAATATTCTTTATCTGAAGAAGTGATCTGTGTGAGGAAAACATTTGAAAACTTGTTTACTGAGTGAGTTCTTCACTCTACCTGATGGCATTTGTCTGTTTGTAACATGAACTTGTGAACACCACATCCAATCAATTCCAAAATTCCAGGAATATTCTAGGCATCAGTGAGCAGAACCATATTGGTTTTGGTGAAAATTGGAACGAGAGATAGACCAGTCGTGCTTAAGTTAGGTTTGGCACCTAATTCCTATTGAAATCGGTGGGTGTTATGCACCTAACCTGCTGGTGGGATTTTCAAAAGCACCTTTAAGAATCTCTTTGCATCTTAAGCACCTAAATACCTTTGAAAAGCTGCTCCTTCATCTCTGCCTCAGTTCTCCATCTATAAATGGAGGTTAATAGTTCTTTATCCTACTGTTTGCCTATCTTGTCTATTTGTTCAGATTTTATTTGAGGCCTGGGGTGGGGGGCAGCGAAGCCTCGCGGCGAGGGAACCGGAGCCTCCCCCCATGCGCCGAGTCTCTGTCCCGCGCTCTCTCCGCCAATCAGGGAGCGGGGAGGGGCGCGGCGAAGTGACGAGCTACGGCCCCTCCTCCAATAGAGGCCGCGTGTGTGAGAGAGAGAAATACGCTTCCCAGTGTGCACCGGGGGGGCATTGTCTGAGCAACCGTCCATCACTTCCGCTGTGAGACGAGCCAGGAACTACAACTCCCAGCCTGCCCCGGGGCGCCTCCGTCCTCTCCAGCCCAGGTGAGGGCGGGTCCCTGGTCAACCTGACACCTCCCCCACAACGCAACTCCTCATCCCGCCCCGCCCCCTCCGGCTCCTGACGTGAACTCGCGTGTCCGGGTCTCGGCCCGGCCCTGCCCCTGCAGCGCCGCCCGGCCAGCGCCCCCCCCCCCCCCCGCCTGCTTCTCCCTTGGCCTCGTCTCTCCCAACTCGGGTAGCTGTTGGATGGAGCCATATGGAAATACGGAGGGCCAGGACTCCTGGGTTCTCCCCCCAGCTCTGGGAGGGAAGTGGGGCTAGGGGGGTAGAGTGGGGGAGGGGCAGGGCTGGGAACCAGGACTCCTGGGTTCTCACCCCCCAGCTCTGGGAGGAAGTGGGGCTAGGGGGATAGAGTGGGGAGGGGCAGGGCTGGGAACCAGGACTCCTGGGTTCTCCCCCCAGCTCTGGGAGGGAAGTAGGGCTAGGGAGGTAGAGTGGGGGAGGGGCTGGGCGGGGAACCAGGACTCCTGGGTTCTACCCCCAGCTCTGGGAGGTGAGTGGGGCTAGGGGGGTAGAGTGGGGAGGGGCAGGGCTGGGAACCAGGACTCCTGGGTTCTCCCCCAGCTCTGGGAGGGGAGGGGGGCTGGGGGGGTAGAGTGGGGGAGGGGCAGGGCTGGGAGCCAGGACTCCTGGGTTCTCCCCCAGCTCTGGGAGGGGAGTGGGGCTGGGGAGGATAGAGTGGGGGAGGGGTTGGGGTGCCTGCTGCCCTCACGGCGACCAGCAGAGCGCCCCCTGCAGCTTGCTCCCCGCAACCATGCGCTTGGTGTGCTGGTGCCTGGAGCCGCCCCTGGTTCCAGCCCCTCTGCCCAGGCAGCTCCCCCAGCCTGACACACACACACACAGCCCCTGCACCCGCCCCACCCCAGGTCTCGTCAGCCCAGAGGAGCCCCGGCTGAGTGGGGAATCAGAACCCCGAAATTACCCTGGGACCAGCATGATCTGCCTCCGCCCTGCCCTGCTCTGCATGTATTCCGAGTGAGTCAGTTTCTGTCCCAAGGTGTGTCCTGCCCTGTGTCTCTTCTCCTCCCCAGTTCCCTCCAAACCACCCCATTTCCACTGCACCCCGGGCTGGGTCTCTGCCACCCCCCCTTCTCCCCTCCGGCCCCAAATATCTCCCTGCCCCGACAGGTCTGTAGGGCTGGCTCCCCCCCTTCGCCCCTCATTTCCTGCCTCTCGGGGTCTATGGGGCTGGGTCTCTCCTCCCTCCATCCCCTCCCCTGCCCCAATATCCCTTTGGGGCTCTGTGGGGCTGGGGCTCTCTCCCTGCCCCTGTGCTCCCCCCTGCACAGCATGTCCTGGGAGTGACTCAGATTCCCTGGACCAACGTTTCACCCCCCCCCCCGCCCCACGTCTCCCTCCACCCCACCCCATTTCCCATGCACCCCAGGCTGGGTCTCTGCCACCCCCCCTTCTCCCCTCTTGACCCCAATATCCCCTGTCCCTGCAGGTCTATGGGGCTGGGTCTCTCCCCCCATCCCCTCATCCCTTTTCCCAATAGCTCCCTGCCCCAGGCTGTCTATGGGGCTGGGTCTCTCCCTGAAGCCCCGCCCCCAGCGCGGGGCTCACAGACAATCCCCGCCCGGCGACTGTGACGTGCGGTGACGTACTCACTCCCCGCGGGCAACTCATTCACTCGAGACCAAAATGACAGAAGGTGTCACGTGTCCATGGGCGGGTTTATGCAGATGAGCCGTGTCTGGCGGCAGGACGGAGAGCAGCGAGATGAACCGAAGGAGCCCGGCGGAGAGAATTCTCTGCGTGTGGACAGAATCCGGTGGGGGGAGTTCGTGCTGTGGGTGCCATCACAGGAGTCACTGGGCAGTGATTGCCACTGAGCTACGTATAGACCCCACCCTTCTCTGGTAGGGCGGGGCTTCTACTTTCAGCCTTGGGAGGGGGCGGCTCTGTAATGTCACCGCCCATGGCAGGGGCGCGGCAACTGAATCATGTTTGTGAAGTGGGAGAGCAACTTCCCCCGCTGCCACTCACTCTCTACTAGGGGGCTGGGCTGAGATCTCTAGGGAGGGGAGCCCAGGAAACAAACAGCCTCCCCTATGGAACCCAGGAGTCCTGGCTCCCAGTCCCCCTGCTCTAGACCCCCTCCACTCCCAGGGATCCTGGTGCCCAGCCCCCTCCCTGCTCTGACCACTAGACCCCACTCCCCTCCCAGGGTGGTGCAGGGGTCACTGGGTCTGTGTCCCAGCTCTGCTAAGGGCCTTGACTGATGTTGCAAAGTGCTTCCTTCTGAATCCAGCATATCAGCCCCCCCTGCCCAGTCACTGCTCACCCCCGTGTGGGGGGCACCAGCACTGTGGCGGGTCGTGATGGGAAATTGTCCAAGCTGGCCCAGGAGAGACGTGTGTGTCCCTGCTGCCCCCTGCTGGTGGGGCTGAGCCCCGCTCTGTGTGTGTGGTTGCTTTGCAGGATTTTGTATCCTGCAGCAAGTGACACACACACACAAACACACACACATTGATGCACAAAGGGACTCACACAATCCCAAGAACACACACACAACACACCCAGAGGGGCATGCTAGCCCAACCCCCAAAAAGAAAAACAATCACATCCCCAGCCACACTCACAATCACACACAAACCCCAGAATATTCACAATTGTGCTCAGAGACACAACCGCACACAGTTCACTCCCACTGCTCCCAACACAAGGACTTCCTGCCCCACACAGCGTGTGCCGAGGCCTGTGGAACTCACTGCCACTGGACAGCTACCCATGAGAATGGACCTTTCCAGGAGACCAATAGACATAGCCGTGGCGACAGAGGGGGCTGGGCTCCCAGGGTCTGACCCGGGCTGAGACTGGTTCTGACCTAGAGGCAGGGGTGAGCTGGAGCCGGTTTGCACCGGTTCACACGAACCCGTTGTTAAATTTAGAAGCGGTTTTAGAACCGCTTGTTAACTAGCTTCCCTGCGAGGGAAGCTTTGATGGGCTCTGCCTGGGAAGCCTGTAATTCCTCCTCCCGGCCGCCGGGGGGCGCTGCGCTGTGCTGCGAGAGCCACGTGAGCTGCCTCCTGGCCCTGCTGCTGCTGCTGCTCCTCGGAGCTCTGGCCCTGGGGCTCCTGCTGCTGCTGCCCTGTGAGTCCCCGGCTGCTCCCAGCCCCCCCCCCCCGTGTGAGTGTCTGCGCCCCTCCCCCACCGGCCCCGCCCCCGCCTGCCCTGCCCCCGCCAGCCCCTGCCAGCCCCTCCCCCGCCGGCCTGCCACAGCCACCCCCTGCCCCCAGCCAGCCCCAGCCACCCCTGCCCACAGCCGCCCCTGCCCCCAGCCACCCGCAGCCAGCCCCAGCCAGCCCTCCCCCAGCCCCTGCCCCGTGTGAGTGTCTGCCCCTCCCCGCCTTCCCTGCCCCAGCCAGCCCCTGCCAGCCCCTCCCGCCTTCCTGCCCCAGCCAGCCCTGCCAGCCCTCCCCGCCTTCCTGCCACAGCCACCCCTGCCCCCAGCCAGCCCCAGCCACCCCCTGCCCGCAGCCGCCCCCTGCCACAGCCACCCGCAGCCAGCCCCAGCCAGCCCCTCCCAGCCCCTGCCCCGTGTGAGTGTCTGCGCCTCCCCGCCTTCCCTGCCACAGCCCCTCCCCTGCCAGCCCCCCCCTCACCCTGCCTGCAGCCGCCTCTGCCCCCAGCCGCCCCCAGCCTCCCTCCCCGCCTTCCCTGCCCCAGCCAGCCCCTGCCAGCCCCTCCCCGCCTTCCTGCCACAGCCACCCCTGCCCCAGCCAGCCCCAGCCACCCACCTGCCCACAGCCGCCCCTGCCCACAGCCACCCGCAGCCAGCCCCAGCCAGCCCCTCCCCAGCCCCTGCCCCCGTGTGGAGTGTCTGCGCCCCTCCCCGCCTCCCCTTCCTCCCCCGCCTTCCCTGCCCCAGCCAGCCCCTGCCAGCCCCTCCCCGCCTTCCTGCCACAGCCACCCCTGCCCCCAGCCAGCCCCCAGCCACCCCTGCCCACAGCCGCCCCTGCCCACAGCCACCCGCAGCCAGCCCCAGCCAGCCCTCCCCAGCCCCTGCCCCCCGTGTGAGTGTCTGCCCCTCCCCGCCTTCCTCCCCGCCTTCCCTGCCCCAGCCAGCCCCTGCCAGCCCCTCCCCGCCTTCCTGCCACAGCCACCCCTGCCCCCAGCCGCCCCAGCCACCCCTGCCCACAGCCGCCCCTGCCCACAGCCACCCGCAGCCAGCCCCAGCCAGCCCTCCCCAGCCCCCCCGTGTGAGTGTCTGCGCCCTCCCGCCTTCCCCTCCCCGCCTTCCTGCCCCAGCCAGCCCCTGCCAGCCTCCCCGCCTTCCTGCCACAGCCACCCCTGCCCCAGCCGCCCCCAGCCACCCCTGCCCACAGCCGCCCCTGCCCACAGCCACCCGCAGCCAGCCCCAGCCAGCCCTCCCCAGCCCCTGCCCCCGTGTGAGTGTCTGCGCCTCCCCGCCTTCCTGCCACAGCCCCTCCCCTGCCAGCCCCTCCCCGCTCACCCTGCCTGCAGCCGCCTCTGCCCCCAGCTGCCCCCTGCCAGCCCCTCCCCGCCTTCCTGCCCCCTGCCCGCAGCCACCCCTGCCCCAGCCAGCCCCTCCCACAGCCGCCCCTGCTCTGCCCACAGCCACCCGCAGCCACCCCTGCCCCAGCCACCGCCAGCCACCCCTGCCCCCAGCCACCCACAGCCACCCGCAGCCAGCCCCTGCCCCCAGCCACCCCCAGCCACCCCTGCCCACAGCCACCAGCCAGCTGGGGCAGGCTGGCTCCTCCCAGCCCCTGCCCCATGTGAGTGTCTGCGCCCCTCCCCGCCTTCCTGCCCGCAGCCAGCCCCTGCCCGCAGCCGCCCCTGCCACCCCTGCCACAGCCACCCCTGCCACAGCCACCCCTGCCCCCTGCCCGCAGCTACCCGCAGCCAGCCCCTGCCCCAGCCGCCCCTGCCAGCCCCTGCCACAGCCACCCCTGCCACAGCCACCCCTGCCCCCAGCCAGCCACAGCCACCCCTGCCACAGCCACCCCTGCCCCAGCCAGCCACAGCCAGCCCCTGCCCCTGCCAGCCCCTGCCCACAGCCACCCCTGCCTGCAGCCAGCCCCTGCCCCTGCCAGCCCCTGCCCACAGCCAGCCCCTGCCTGCAGCCAGCCCCTGCCCCAGCCACTGCCAGCCACCCCTGCCCCAGCCACCCGCAGCCCGCCCGCCTGCATCACCTGCCCGCAGCCAGCCCTTGCCACAGCCACCATCTGCCCGTAGCCAGCCTCTGCCTGCGCCCCTGCCACAGCCACCCCCTGCCCGCAGCCCGCCCGTCTGCATCACCTGCCCACAGCCAGCCCGTGTCACTCCCTGCCTCCAGCTAGCCCTGCCCCATGCCCCTATCTGCAGCCAGCCCCACATCCACTGG
Organism: Mauremys reevesii; assembly: GCF_016161935.1. NCBI lineage: Eukaryota > Metazoa > Chordata > Testudines > Geoemydidae > Mauremys > Mauremys reevesii. The sequence goes on from NW_024100846.1 coordinate 493,199, forward strand.
TGCCCTGCAGTTCCCAGGGCAGTAACCCTGCACACCTGCTTTAATGAGGGGGGCAGGGAGCAGCTGGGACCCCACATGTGCACACCCTAGAGTGACCAGACAGCAAGTGTGAAAAATCGGGACGGGGTGAGGGTAATAGGAGCCTATATAAGAAAAAGACCCAAAAATTGAGACTGTCCCTGATCACCACCCACACATGTGAAACGGAGCTCATTTCTAGTTCAGACCCATCTTTTTAAAAAAGAACTTTAGGTAGGGTTAAAATACATCTGTATTTTCCTGGACATGTCAGGCTTTTCGGTTCTTAATCACCTCCTGGGAAAATATGGACGAATGGTAACCCTATTGGTACAAAAAATACATGCTTTCGCACATCCCTTAAATCAGAACTTTTATAGGGAACCCATTGTTAAATCAGAACTTTTTATAGGGAACCCGTTGTTAAGATTTTGGCAGCTCATCACTGCCTAGAGGGGTCTATCCAGCCAGGGGCAGCGTGACCCACACACAAACCCACCAGAAGTGCCTTTCTTAGCGGGTGTCCCAGGCCATCCCCCGCCCTGCCCCGGGCTGGGTAACAAAGGGGCAGCACAGGACTCTGGGCCATGTCACAACCCGGCCCCAGCCCCTCGCTCCCACATGCTGGCGAGTTGGGTAACTGCCGAGGATTGCACGAGAGAGTCAGAGCCAGGAGAGAACCCAGGAGTCCTGGCTCCCCGACACACTCCCTAACCACTGGACCCCACTCCCCTCCCAGGGCTGGAGATAGAACCCAGGAATTCTAACCAACAGCTCCCCACACACATCCCCGCTCTGACCACTAGACCCCACACTCCCCTTTTAGATTTTAGTCCCGCTGCCTCTTCTATCCACCCACCCCACCTGTCCATCCCTTTGCTGCATGTTTCTGGGGTGTCACCCTGCTCTGCATTCCCAGTGCAGCCCAAGGCTTTTCCTCCCCCCAACCACACATCCTCTCCCCCTCGTGCTGGATCATCTGCTTGGCCCCCTGCCCCCTCTCGGGGTGCGCTGTGCGGCGTGGCTGGGGATTGTGCAATGGCCCAGCACCAGGCAACACAGAACGGACACCACAGGCCCTGACCTGCCTCACCTGAGCTGCTCTCCAGGTGCATCGGAACCCAGCGCCCGCACCTTGGCACTCCTGCCCCACAGGGGTGAGCTGCAGCCCCGCCACACTGTGCAGAGGGGAGAAGGGTCAGACCAGCCAGCCCTTGTAACATGGGGAAATCACCACCGGGATCAACGGTATGGGGCTGTGACATACGGAGAAACGGTTGTTGCACCGGCAGAGAGCAGCAGAGCATGCACACACACACACACAATTGCAAACATACACAAACACATCCATGAATCCAGCCACACACACATACACACTTGCTAATATACACAAACACCCGCACAAATCCAGCCAACATCAACACAACTGCTAACAGAGGCAAACACATGCACAAATCCAGCCACATGAACACACACACTTGCACAGCCACAAACACAACCCCCACAGCTGTAATAATACCCCCCACACATACAAAACCCTTACAGAAAACCACACATACACAAACACATGCAAAAATCCATCCATCCACCCACACACACACAATCCATCCCCACTCTGTGCACACACCTTGGGTCACTGCGACACTGAATACTTCAATTGGATGGGGGGCCCGGCACCATGGCTATTCCCTGCCCCCCAGGGCTCTCAGGGGGCAGATTGGGGGCACAGGGGGTATGATCCAGTGCCAGCCAAGGGGGGATCAGAGGTGGGGATGGGGCCATGGTTTCTGCACCACCCGGTTCCTGGCACAGGCTCCTTGGAGGATTTGCATTTCTTGGTAGTTTTCACCCCATCACTGCTTCCTGCCCAGCCCCCTCCTGCTGTGCAAGGTGGTTCAGGGGGGGATGGGAAGAACCCAGGAGTCCTGGCTCCCAGCCCCACCTGTGCTAAGCTACGAGACTCTACTCTAACCCCAGCGCTGGGACTGGAACCCAGGAGTCCTGACACCCATCTTCCTTTCCTCTAACCACTAGACCCCACTCCCGCCCCTTTGGGGAGCCAGGACTCCTGGGTTCTGTCCCCAACTCTGGGAGCAGAGTGGGGTCTAATGGTTAGAGCAGGAGGAGTCAGGACTCCTGGGTTCTACTCTCAGTGCTGCTGTTTGACCCTGGGCCTCAGTTTCTCCTCCCACTTTTTGGATATGGAGCCTGTAAACTCTCTGGGGCATGGCCTGTATCTTGCTGTGTCTGGGCAGTGCCTGGCACAACGGGGGCCTTGATTCTGCCCCGGTCTCTGAAGGTGCTGCTGTTGTACAGATAAATAGTCGTGATACTAGAAGCTGTGGCAGTGCGTGAGTGCACCACCATTGCCGTGCATGGGCTAAATGTGATTCTTATCCTTGTGACACACACACCCCCGTGCACCCTTTCTCCCCCTGGCTCCCTGATTCTCCACCCTGAGCCCCTTGTGCCACTGCCCTTGTCAATGGCAGCGCAGAAAGCCCTAGTGCCAAAAGAAGATGGCGGGGGGGGAAAGCTTTGCAAAAATCGGTCACACCAATAGGAAACCAGCCCCAGCAGTTTGACTTCACTTCCCAAAATTAGACACACACACACACACACACACAGAGCCCCGCTCAAACCGCCCCCTTTGCCAATGCACCACCTCACCTCGTCCAGGCAGGTCTAGGTGGGAAGCTCCATGTGGGAGCGGTGATGGACGGCACCATCAAGGCAGGTTCTGCAGATGGTCCTCCAGGCACGGGCGCCTCGGCCCAACTGGCACTGGGCTCACGCTGGGCTGCGTTCAGTTCCTGTCTCTGGTGTGCGCCTGCCCACAAACGCCCCGCCACCTGCTCTTTCCTTCTGGTACTAAAAATATCCTCTTCCTTCGCCCCAGAGAGACACCCACGGTGCTGCTCAGCACACACCTACCCCACCTTCCCCATTCCCAGGAGCGCAGGAAGGGGTTGGGATTGGGGAGAGCCCGTGTCCCAAGGGGAGGGTATGGGAGGGGCTTGCCCCCTCCTCGGAGCATGGGGGTGCCAATAGGCACCTATGGATGGTCCCTCCAAGCAGGGCCTGGATGGAAATGGGGGCTGTTCCCCAACATGAAAAAATATGGGGTTCAACCTTACTTAACAGGTCTGTCTGTCCTTTCTCTGACTGTCCCATTCCAGCTTCAACTAGCGCTGTGGTTCATTTCTTCTTTTCATTCCTTTCCTTCTAGCTTGTATGTTCTTGCTTTCTTTTTCCCTCTACCTTCATGCTCTTGCTTTCTTTCCTTCTTTTTCTAATGCTTTTTCTCTCCCTTTATTTCTTTCTGCCTTTCACGTTCTTTTCGCTTGCTTCTCGGTGGTTATTTTTTCACTCGCTCTTTTCCTCTCCTTCCGGAGCGGGTACTCCTCGCACACAGATTTTGACAAGTTTTCCTCCTGATCAGCAAGTGGATTGCCACGTCTTCAGTGGGGTTTGGCATAGCAGGGAGCAGGCTGGCTGGGTGTCTCTGTGGCTGTCTGCTGGCCACGCATATGCATGGTCCTGCTCTCCTCTTGCCCTGCAGCTTTTAAGCCTTCCCTTGGAGCTGTCAGCACCAGCCGCCTCTGCCCTAGGTGCCCAGAGGAGGAGAGGTGCTGGCTCCAGCCTGGGACTCTGCCTCTCCTGCCTAGCCCTGACTATGAAGCCTGGCCCTGACACTCCTTTCTTCAAGTGCCAGGTGGGCAATAGGGAAAGCACAGTTGTGGGCACCAGATGAAGCTGTGATAATCCTCACCCTCAGGGACCAGTACCAGAGCCCTGACACACCACAGCCTGAGTCACCCAGCAGGAGGGGAAAGATTGGTTCTGCACAGCTGGAGGCAGGGAAGTTGGAGCACTGTGAGCTCCAGGGCTTTACCACAAGCTAACACAAGGTCCTATTGAGATTTGAACTCAGATTTCAGGATCCTGAGTGCTGCCCATTACACCATGGGACCAGCTCATGCTGCCTTCTCTGCCCATCGGTGACCCTCACGGGACTGGGTCATGTAAGGGACTGTTGGCTGGTGTAGTGCCAGAAACTGCTCCCTGTAGGACTTTGCTACCTGCAGCAGTTACTAAGACCTGAGGTTGTTCTTATTTGCTGACTTGTCCTAATTTGCTAAAACTTGACAGTGGTGGGGATGGAAGCATAAAGGCTTGTCCTCCAAGCGACCCTGCCAGGTGCACATCTGTATCTATTACATCTTAACACAGGATTGTAAAAATAGAGTGAGGTCACTTAAACATCATTTATTTTGCAACTTCATTTACTGTGCTAACAATGTAGCAGCCTGACACTGATACTTCTCCCCATGTGACCTGTGAGTTGGATTCATTTTAGTGAGACATGGGACATGTGGAGGAGAATTTAAACCTTAATTTCCTTATGGTTTCTGCAATATACTTTTCTGCTGGTGCAATTTCTGACCATTGCACGTCTATTGTATTTATTACAATAGCACAAGTAAGTCACACAAGTGACATAGTCTAGGGCTTGGCCACACTTGCAAGTTAGAGCCCATTAAAGCAGCCCCAGGGGTCCTAACTCCTGAGGTGTCCACACTGGCAAGGCACATGCAGCACCTGGGCTCTGCAGGTGGAGCACTCCTGCAATCCACCTCCATGAGAAGTATAAAGCTTGCTGAGTCCTGCTGAAATGCCCTGGCATCAGTGTGGATGACGTTGCATCATTGCACTACATTTGGCATCAGGAAATGGCCCATAATCCCCTGAAGTCAAGTGCCCACTCTGGTCAGTGTTTTGAAATCGGCTGCAGGCATGCGGATATCCCCTTTCAAAGCTCCGCTTCTGACAGCCGGCCGCTTATCTGCTCTGGGACAAAGCAACCATTAGTGTGGAATGCTGTTGTGAGTGTGTGTGAGAGAGGGGGTCTGCTGCTGTCCGAACACACAAGACAGCATGCTGACACACTCTCACCCCCAAACACACTGTCACTCCCACGTACACACAACACACTCCCTGTCACACTCCATCCCCATCCCCATTTGAAAAGCACGTTGCAGCCACTTGTACACTGGGATAGCTACCACACTGCACTGCTCTCTGTGGCATTGCCAGAGCTGCTAATGTGGCTACTCCAGTGCGCTTGCAGCTGTCAGTGTGAACACACGGCAGTGGTTTCCTGCTGTGGTTTAACTCCCAGAGCTCTACCTCCAAGTGTAGCCAAGCCCTAAATTTGCCAGACCACCCAAACTCAGTAACTGCCCTCCACCACCATGTGCAGTGAGTAGGGACACAGTGAAGCACACACCGCACTTGCTGGCTCAGCCTTTGTATGGTGGGCTGGTCCCACCATCTCCGTGGAGCTCCAGTCTGCCCTGCTGCCATCCCTGTCTGTGTTGTCTTCTAGTTGACTGAAGGTGAGCATTGGCCGCATGCCATGTAGCCGTGTTGTCTCAAGGGCGAAAGCAGTAGGAATGATGCCTTCATAGCTCCACCCAATATTCCATAACATAGTTAAGGAAAATATTTCAATAAATTCTCAGTAAAAGACCAGAAGCAGCCAGTGTCCGCATCACTCTACGAGCATTGGTATTTTCTTGAAATTTGTCAGACCAACCTAACTAACACCTAACACACATTTAAAGTTCTTCTTTTCACACTGTTGCTCATTCTCAGGTTCTGCTTTGTCTCCAGACAGATCCATTCTCTCTCAGGACAGCCTTGCTCTTTCTGTCTGTTTCACTCACTGAGGTGTCGGAGTAAACACTCTCCTTCCTTCTATTCTATACAGATAAACACTAGTATTAAGGATTTGCTACTGATGGGTCTAGAAAGTGTTTGTTAAGTAGAAGATGCCATTTCTGGGGGTTTGTTCCCAAGATCCAGTACTTTGGGTTCAAACATCTCCCAGCTTCCTTGGTGAAAATAACACCAAGGCTTCTTTGCAATATACAAGAAGAAAGGAGTTTTTCCACCCCAGATGGGACTTGAACCCACAATCTCTGGCTTAGGAAGCCAATGCCTTATCCATTAGGCCACTGAAGAACACTGGAAGGTAGAATGGAAATTCCCTCTCAGGATTGCACATTCCTCACATTCACTCAGAAGCCAAATACCCCATTTAATGGCCTTACAGAAACGTCTGCATCCCCTGGCAGCGAGGCAACGGACAGAGCTGAGCACCACCTCTCTGCCAGCCATCTTTAGAGAAGAACCCCACCCTAGAGTCACCCCTCCTCCTTCAGCACCTCCACATCTGTGGCTCTGAGTGGCAGTAGGATGATTAGGGGTGAATCCTGGGCTGAAGGGGGTGAGGTCGGCCTGTAAGGAGGAACCAGGTGGGGCAGACCCAGGGGGAGGCTGTGGGCTGCTGGTTGGTTGTTGGGATCCGAGCTCTAGATCAAAGCTGCACAGTGACCTGACACCCAGGGTTATAAGGCCGACATAGTGACCCCCTTACTGGCCTCAGTGACCCACAAACCCTTGTTACTAAGGGCATCAAGGAGTCTCTGTCCCTTAATAACTTCTGGGAGCTCCGTCAGCCGCCTCCTGCCTCACAGGTTAGACTCTTGGCGCTGTGCCAGCCGCCCCCTTGCTTGCAGGCCCAGTGTAAGAAGCAGGAGGCCCGGTGCTGGCAGAAGAGGGTTTTGATTAATCGAGCTCTGTGTTATGGGCACAGGACGCTTCCACTCAGTAGCATAGCTGGGGGGGAGCAGAGGGAGCAGCTAAGGGCGTCGGGTTCCTCCGGTGGGGGTGTGGAGCAGCCATTCGTTTTCCTGTTCGCACTCCTCTGCGGTGTGAAAATCGGGGAGGGGAGGCAGAAGCCCCACTTCCCTCCCGAAATGACGCCCAGTGGGGGAAGCCAGGACAACAGGGTGGGGCGGCAAGCGGTGGCCAGACTCTCACCGCCAGGGTCTAGTCTAGCTCAGGGTCCAGCTCAACTTCCTCCCCGCACCACTGGCCCCCAGTCCCCTTCCACCACCAGGTCAACCCCAGGCACGAGGGCAGGAACGGGGTGAGGCAGCAAGTCAAGCTGAGCAAGGCAGGCAAAAGCGAGTCTTGTGTTCATGGGCCGCCACAATGACGCCCTTTTTGTGTGCAACTGCTGCAAAAACCTCCTGGCCAGAGAAGCATCAAACCACAGCAGCCCCATGCAGCTGCCAAAGTAGCTCAGTGGGGTGAGCATTAGCTTGAAAAACTAAAGGTCCTTGGTTCAATCGTGGGCTTTGTCAGGTACTTTCATCCCTCTCTGTGTAGGGGGCAGCTTGTCCTCTGGAAGCTCCTTTACCTGAGGCAAGTACCTGGCTTTGAGATCCCCGGCAGGACATCAGCATGGGGGCTTCCAGCCCACCTGCAGGGCTGGCTCCAGGCTTTCTGCTGCCCCAAGCAAAAAAATTTTGGGTGCCCCCACCCCAGCCCTGGGCTGTCTGGCCCCTACACCCCTGCTGGGCTCTCCCCCCCCCCCCACCCCACTCACACCCCCAGCAGCCCTGGCCCAGGGCTCCCCCCAACCAGTGCAGACACTGCCCACACCCCCCCCACCTCCAGCTCGTCGGGCGCTGGCAGGGTCGGGGTAAGCAGTGGGGCTCCCGGGCCGGGCCTCAGCCCAGGGTCCCTCCAGCCAGGGCTCCCGCCTCCAGGACCAGCTGGGACCTGGGAGGGCAGAGCTGGGGGACTGTCCCGGCAGGAGGCTGAGGAGCCGGGGCAGGGTAGCCCCAGAGGGAGTGGAGCCCCGGAGAGCGGAACGTGGGCCCCGCATGGCAGCGCCCCACCCCCTATGACCCCGCCGCTGCTGCTGCTGCTTCTGGCCACCCGGCTGTGGCGTTGGGGGGCAGCCACCCTGCAGCACCTGGTGTCCCCTGCTTGGAGCCTGCCCGGACAAGCCACAAGTGTTGGACAGACAAAGCTACACAGGATCTTTTCAGGGGGCAAGACAAAGATGCCACATTTATTATGAGAACAATTTGATTTATGACCAATAACTAATATGTTAATCCTTATACACACACATTATACCTAATACCTATACACACACACATCCATCAGATGTTCTGCAGCTGCTGCATAGTTACCAGTCCTGAAGATAGCTTGAGTTTGTGACTTGAGTTTGCAGCTTGTGGTGGTAACTGGCCAGGAAAGCCGGGCACAAGGACGAGCTGGGTCTCTGTTGGGCCTGCACCGATGTCCTTCCATGTTGGCAGCAGAATGTTACCCTCCAAAGGGCTTGGCTACACTTACAAGTTGCAGTGCTGGGAGTTACAGCGCTGGTCATGCAGCTGTGTAGGGCCAGTGCTGGAGTGTGGCCACACTGACAGCTACCAGCGCTGCAGTGTGGCCACACTTGCAGCATTTCCAGCGCTGTATTGAGAGATGCATTGTGGGCAGCTATCCCACAGAGCACCTCGTCCCATTTTGGCGCTGAGTATTGTGGGAAGGGGAAGGAAGTGTGTGGCTCATTCCGCTTCCTGTGCCAACGCCCCGTGGTGCATCGCTTCACATCCCAGAATTCACAGTCTTTCCGGCCACGTTTGGCGCCATTGTGAGTCTCTTTCTGTTTTTTACTCTCTGTCTGTGAATCGCGATTTCTGTTAGAAATGGAGCCCGAGCTGCTGAGGACTGTGATGATGAGTGTCGTCAGCACAACACGTTTGGCAGTTGAGCTATTCCTTCAGCTCCAAAGTGACAGTGAGGAGTCCGACGATGATATCGATGATATCGAGTCGCCTGTCGCGCGGTGACACTACAGTGCTTGTGGCATTCACGGAAATGCTCTGCACCATTGAATGCCGCTTTTGGGCTCGGAAAACAAGCACTGAGTGGTGGGATCACATTGTCATGGAAGTCTGGGATGACAAGCAGTGGCTGCAGAACTTTCGTATGAGAAAGCCACTTTCATGGGACTGTGCTGAGCTCGCCTCACCCTGCGGCGCAAGGACACAAGATTGAGAGCTGCCCTGACGGTGGAAAAGCGGGTGGCTATTGCAATCTGGAAGCTGGCAACCCAGACAGCTACCGGTCGGTCGGGAACCAGTTTGGAGTGGGAAGGTTGACCGTTGGAATCGTGTTGATGCAAGTTTGCAGGGCAATTAATCGCATCCTGCTAAGAAGGACCGTGACTCTGGGGAACGTGCAGGACATTGTGGATGGCTTTGCACAAATGGCTTTCCTAACTGTGGAGGGGCAATAGATGGGACGATATTCCTATTCTGGCACCCCACCTAGCATCAGAGTACGTTAATCGGAAGGGGTATTTCATGGTTCTCCAGGCGCTTGTGGATCACCGCGGCTTTCATTGACATTTACACAGGCTGGCCTGAAAGGTGCATGATGCACGCATCTTCGGAACAGTGGCCTGTTCAGGAAGATGCAGGCAGGGACTTATTTCCCAGACAGGAAGATCACAGTAGGGAACGTCGAAATGCCCATTGTGATCCTTGGAGACCCCGCTACCCGTTACTGCCTTGGCTCATGAAACCCTATACAGGAAGCTTGATAGGAGCAAGGACCGTTCAACTACAGGTTGAGCCGGTGCCGAATGACTGTGGAGTGTGCTTGGGCGTTTAAAAGCACGCTGGGGTCCTTGTATGGGAAGCTAGACTTGGGGGAAAGCAGCATCCCCACGGTTATATCCGCATGCTGTACCCTCCATAATATTTGTGAAGGGAAGGGTGAAACATTCAGTCAGGCATGGAGCACTGAGGTTCAAGTCCTGGAGGCTGAATTTGCACAGCCAGAGAGCAGGGCTATTAGAGAAGCCCAGCACAGGGCTACAAGGATTAGGGATGCCTTGAGGGAAGAATTTGAGGCTGAAAGCCAACAGTAATGTTTGCTGCCTTGCATGGGAGTGAAGTGCAGTGGTTACACTGTTAGGATTCTATTATCCCTAACATGATTTCCAGTGACTGTTTCTTTACTGGGATAAGGTATCTTTCACTATGCAATAATAAAGACTGTTTTCAAAGCCAAGATTTATTTTATTGAATAGAAAAATACATCATTGACAGACACACACAACATTTCAGAAACCTAGGGCAGGGGGGTGGGTGGGTGAACTGTACAGTCACAAGTTTGTATATGTCCTGTCTGCAGTGCTGTGCAATGGCTGCTGCACTTCAGGGTGCATATACTGCATGGTGATGGGGGTTGAGTGCAGAGGGTAAGGGTGGTAGTTCTCAGGGCTGGTTGGTGAATGTACAGGTGTTGGAGGCAGCTGGTAGTGGTAAGAACCTGGATGCTGGGGAAGGGGGTTTGGAGCTAACATTGGGGCAGAAGAGAATAAAATTTGGGACGGGGGGGGCTGTGGGGCAGCACGGGACTGCTCTGCCTGCATAGCTACGAGTGCCTGGAGAGAGTCCGCTTGGCGCCAGGATGCCGAGCAGCAGGTCTGTGCTTTTCCTCTTTGCCACAGCGTTTCTCCGCCAATGTCTCTGGTGGATCCTGCTGTCCCTCTGGCGGATCCTGCTTTCCCTTTCTCTCCACTCCTGCAGCTGTTTACTCTCTTGAGCAGAGTGATCAATAACTGTTTTCAGCATGTCTTCCCTGGTTTTTCGAAGCTTTTTCTTCAGATTCTGTAGTCTCTGTGCTGTGGTAGATCTGGGCAGTCCAGCAGTCAAGGTCACTTCTTGAAGGCAAAAATGGCAACATTTAACAGGGTAGCATTGTTAATTATCTCATCCAAACAGTAATTCCCACACACTGAAGGAGTTTTCAGTGTTCACTTTAGCATTCTTTTCCCATACCAAATAAGACCACACATAACACAACAGGAGACAGGAAATGGTGAGTAAGGGGTTGTCATGGTCTCACCCTCACTTGAAACTGGGGGTTTCTGTTGAGGACCAGCATGTATCCCCACCCTAAAATCCTAGGGTAGGTCTCTTTTTTGCTGCCACCACCCGGTCAATTTACGTGGGCCGGTACACCCCTGTTTTCCCCCTCCTCTTTCCAAAGAAGTTCCCTGGGGAAACACAGATCAACTCACAGAGGGAGAAACCTCCCCGTCTCCTCCTCCCTCTCTGCCCGGAGATAAGCTTGTCTCACCACCGAGAGAGTTTCTTACCCCTCCCCTGTATCCACAGTAGAAGGGATTTAATCAAATCTTTATAGAAAGAATTTATTAAAAGAAAAACAAGAAAATACACAATCTCTATGAATCCAACCTGACATTCATAGGGTATAACCTTACTAATTTCTGGAGAGAATCTTCTCTCCTTCTCAGTACAAACAATACAGGCAGAATTAAGAATAATCAATAACGAACACACAGAATTGCAAACATAGGATTATTAGATGAGGACACAAAGTACCTTTCTAATACTCACTATCTGACTAGAAAAATTAGTTCAGAAAGATGGAAACTTGCAGAAGACTTGATTAAACATCTGACCCTTGTAACTCCAAACGGCTAAGAACAACACACACATGAACAGAGAGAAAAAGTTCCTCCTAGGAATTTTAAATTCTCTTCCCTGATTGGTCCTCAGGTCAGGTGTTCACCAGGTACTATGTGTTAACCCTTTACAGGTGGAAACTTAACCCTTAACTAACTATTTATGACAGGGGTACTGAGATTGCTTCAGGGCTGTGCAGGGGTTTCTGTGCGTTGGGGACAGCAAACAGCTACATGGGGGATCTGCACTAAACAGTCTCCCAACATTTTCCACAGGAGTTACTCCTGGAAGATATCTCCCTGCTGCGGGTCACTAGGGAAGAGCGGGAAGGTCTTCTACAGCAATGCGGATTCCGCCCTGGCCCCTATGCAGCTTGCCTGTGTGCAGCAATGGTCCCCCCACCCCTCGCGGCACAGTGGCGCGGACGCGTTAGCCTGACTGGGACAAGGACCACCGTGGCTCTCCCTATAAACCTGCGCAGGCACATTGCCCACGATCTGGCTGAAACTTTTGAGGAGATTACTGCAGCCGATTACCGCGACGTGATAGACCACATCAAGGGGCTATTCCACATCTAGGCATGCATGTATGCAGCCCTAACCCCCCCCTCTCCCGAAACATTTCCACCCTGAAAATAAAAGACGCTTACCGGTAACTTGCTCCTCTGTTTGTCCTTCAGCAACTGCTGGCTGCTGCGATTGGCTTCCATCCTCCTGGCTTGAGAAGAGCTCCTGGCTGCATGCCTCCTGGGACTCTGGGGTGTCTTCCCCCATCCCTGTAGCTTCACTCGCGGTTTCCACACCCCCACCTCCTCCTCCTTCTGCTCCTGTCCCCACCATGCTCAGAAGTGTCCATCGTGGTCCTCGGATTGGCAGTGGGGTCACCCCCAAGTATCGCGTCCATCTCCCTGTAAAAACGGAAGGTCGTGGGGGCAGCGCCGGATCGGCGGTTCACCTCGCGGGCTTTGTAATAGGCACTCTGCAGCTCCTTTACTTTAACCCTGCATTGAAGCGCATCCCAATCATGGCCCCTATCCAGCATGGACCTTGATACCTGCTCAAAGATATCATAATTCCTACAGCTGGGACTGCACAGCTTCCTGCCCCAAACACTGATGAGGTCCAGCAACTCTCCATTGCTCCATGCTGGGGCTCGTTTGCCGCGTGGAGGCATGGTCACCTGGAAAGATTAACTGATTGCACTCCACACCTGGCTGCAGCAAACAGGAAGGGATTTTTAAAATTCCCGGGCACTTAAAGGGCAGGTCACCTGAGGCCAGAGCAGTAGAGTGCAAACTGATGAGCAGAGTGGCTGAACAGGAATTCTGGGATATCTCCTTATTCCTGGAGGACAATTAAAGCGCTGGTGTGTGTCCACTGATGAGCAGCGCTGGATCACCAGCGCTGCATTCCTTATACCCCAACGGGTGCACAGCCAGCGCTGCAGCCAGGGAGTTGCAGCGCTGGATGTACCTTGCAAGTGTGGACAAAGAATAATTGCAGCGCTGGAAAGCCTCCACCAGCGCTGCAACTTGCAAATGTAGCCAAGCCCTCAGAAACAAAATACACCATGAAAAAGATCTAATGGCATAAGCTTAGGGTGAGCAATTGCAACACTAACAACAATTTGAAGAACTTCAAAACCACCTCTGCCTTTCCACACCAGCAAGGATATCAACAACCCCAGCTCATGCAAGAGTAGGGCTGTACCTTTCCACAGCATCTCAATTTGGGCAGCTTTCCATTCCCCTTTTCTGTGTAATGTCCCTCCCATGGGTTTCACTTGGAGCTGTACGACTCTGGCAGGGTGGCCATTTAGAAATCTTTTCCTTGCTTTTCTTTTTCGCCTGGCCCCAGCGTTAGGACCGTTTGGGTGTTTCAGTGTGTGTGTTTTCCCATTTGGAGGCATTTGGAAGTTTGGAAGGGGAGCCGAAAGAGGCGTCTTTTTCACAAGCAAGTTGGCTTTCTGCACAGGTAGGGCCCTTGGCCGTAAAGCTTAGCTCCGTCAGTGCGTCTGCATGGGGTCCCTCCAGTGCCTCAAGAGCCCGTGCTAAACTCTCGGTGTGGGCGTTTGGCTTGCGCCAGTCAGAGTGCCGTGCCTGCGTCTTCCCAGGGCCGGCTCCTGTGAGGCGCGCATAACTTGGGAGGAAAGGGGTAGAAGAGAAAGCAAGTGAAGCTGAATTCGAGTGGTGGTGCCCCTGGGCGGAGTGGTCCTCCTGCTCCTACCTGTCGGAGGGGTGGGCTTGGGGGGTCTGGCTGTGGGCGGTGGGAGGATGGTGTCCAGGGAAGTCCCAAAGGTCACCCTGCGCCGGCGGAGTGTGAAGCCTCTCCCCTAGGTTGGGGTGACGAGTATTAAGCCTTCCTCTGTGGCTTGGGCTGGGGAGCGTGATCCGGCGTCGGGTCTATTTGGGTGGAGCTGGCAGCCAGCAAGAATTCAGGCCATCAGGTCAACCCTCTGTGGACAATGGGGGCGAGCCGGCAGGCCTGAGATTTTGGCTTCGCGGGCGGGCAGCTCAAGCCTGGCCTCCTATGAGCCTGGAAGGCAGCCGGCCGGGCTCACCCATCTCCAAGTTCCTTTCAGGCAGCAGGTGGAGCGAGGAGCCCTGGGAGGGGAGCCCAAGGAGGTGTCAGGACCTTGGTCCTGCCCAGCGCCTGCGCCCAGCAGGGCTCTTGCCCACTCCTGGCCCCTGCCACCCCTAGCAGTCAGCCAGAAGAGCAGAAGCCACCCTCTCCCTCCTACACCTGGAGTGGCCAGCATGGGGCTTGAATCCATGACCTTGGCGTTATTAGCACCATGCTTTAACCAACTGAGCTAGCCAACCAATGGCAAGCCCTCTCTTGCCTGACCCTTTTGGAAGGAGTCACCGGCTGACGCGGAGAACGATGTGGCCTCCATTATCGAATGGATGGATCGAGACACCACCTACTAAGGTAGGGGAATTAGCTCAAGTGGTAGAGTGCTCGCTTTGCATGCGAGAGGCAGCAGGATCAATGCCCGCATTCTCCAGCGGCAAGGCAGCCCCAGGACCTTCTCTTGCCCTTCTTTTAGAAGCCATGGACAGTCAGCCGGCTCAGCTCCTCCAGTGGCCTCCATCCCTCTCCCCGCTTGGCCTCCCAAAAAGCCAGCCCTTGCGGAGCACAAAGCTCTTCCACCCCGGCCCTTCTCCCCCTTGCGCTGACTGGGAGGCTGGCGACAGCTGGGGGAAGTTAGCTCAAATGGGAGAGCAGGGGAGAAGTAGTCAGACCCATACACACATTCTCCAGCCTGCTCTGCTCTGCTCTGCTCTGCTGGGCTGGGCTCTAGTGGGGGACCTGCACCTTTCTTTCTGAGCTCTCACTGGAGCACAATCCCTTTCCTCCTCCCTCCCTGCTAGTCTACGCCAAGCTCATTGGCCGGGAGGGAGAGCCACTCAAATACAGAATTACTCACATCCCAGGGGTCCATGAAGGGAATGAGGAGATGGGCGGGATGGCACGCGATACCAGCTCAGCTGAGACCGTGAGACCTCGCAGCCTCCTGATCTCAGGCAGCGTGGCAGCCGTGGAGCAGAGCAGAGCACCCAGACAGCTTGGAGACAGCCAAAGCGGGGAAGGGCTGCGTTGGTCTGGAAGAGGGAGTCGGTGGCTGTCTATCCTGGCGGAGGCAGGGTCGTTTTGCTGTATGCTGGGCCAGGGGCCAGGGAGTCTGCTAGAGTTGCTGAGCTGGGCCTGCTCCTGGCTTTGCTTGGGTTAGAGGAAAGTGGTGAAGATAAGAACGGCCCTCCTGGGTGAGACCGATGGTCCAGCTAGGCCACTATCCCGTCTTCTGACAGTAACCAATGCCAGGCGCTTCAGAGGCAATGGCCAGAGCAGGCAATCATCAAGTGATCTATCCCTGCGTTGTCTTCTGAAGCTTGGTGCTTGTTTCAGGGGCTAACTCTCAGCCCAGACACACTCCAGGAGGAGCGTTGGTGTTTGTGCCGAGGAGCGTGACTGGGACTCGGACCCCTTCCCCAGCTCTGGGTAGCACGCCCCTCGCCCCCATTTCAGGCTGTGTTCTGCTTAAGGCCACAGAGCCCTTGCCTTTTGCCCGGTGCCTGAGAGTCAGGCCAGCTGCGGGAATTAGCTCAAGCGGCAGAGCGCCGCTTTGCATGCGAGAGGTAGTGGGGGACGCTGCCCGCATTCTCCGAGCCGGTCAACTAAGGGCTCCTGATGAGCCTGGTGGACGGGAGAGCCGGCCATCTGACTTTTGGCCTGGCTGCCCATAGCGGTCAGGCCGAAAAATCAAAGCCATCCTCCCCAGGCCCACAGCCACCCAGGGGCTCCTCTGCACCATCTTGCCTCCACGAGTGCCACACTCTGACCAGCTGAACCAGGCAAGCCACGGGAAGCTTCTCAAGGTCTTTCCCTGGTGTGGGCTGGGATGCGAGAAGCACCTGGCCGTTCATCAGCTGTTGCAAGAAGTGTGCAGAGTAGGAGTAGCGATGGGGCTGTAGCTTTCCACAGCATCTCAATTTGGGCAGCTTTCCATTCCCTTTTCTGTGTAATGTCCCTCCCACGGGTTTCACTTGCGGAGCTGTACGACTCTGGCCGGGTGGCCATTTAGAAATCTTTTCCTTGCTTTTCTTTTTCACCTGGCCCCAGCGTTAGGACCGTTTGGGTGTTTCAGTGTGTGTGTTTTCCCATTTGGAGGCATTTGGAAGTTTGGAAGGGGAGCCGAAAGAGGCGTCTTTTCACAAGCAAGTTGGCTTTCTGCACAGGTAGGGCCCTTGGCCGTAAACCTCAGCTCAGTCAGTGCGTCTGCATGGGGTTCCTCCAGTGCCTCAAGAGCCCGTGCTAAACTCTCGGTGTGGGCGTTTGGCTTGCGCCAGTCAGAGTGCCGTGCCTGCGTCTTCCCAGGGCCGGCTCCCGTGAGGCGTGCATAACTTGGGAGGAAAGGGGTAGAAGAGGAAGCAAGTGAAGCTGACTTTGAGTGGTGGTGCCCCTGGGCGGAGTGGTCCTCCTGCTCCTTCCTGTCGGAGGTGTGGGCTCGAGTGTGGGCTTGGGGGGTCTGGCTGTGGGCGGTGGGAGGATGGTGTCCAGGGAAGTTCCAAAGGTCACCCTGCGCCGGCGGAGTGTGAAGCCTCTCCCCTAGGTTGGGGTGCCGAGGATTAAGCCTTCCTCTGTGGCTTGGGCTGGGGAGCGTGATCCGGCGTCAGGTCCATTTGGGTGGAGCTGGCGGCCGGCAAGAATTCGGGCCATCAGGTCAACCCTCTGTGGAAATGGGGGTGAGCCGGCAGGCCTGCGATTTTGGCTTCGCGGGCAGCTCAAGCCTGGCCTCCTATGAGCCTGGAAGGCAGCTGGCCAGGCTCACCCGTCTCCTCCCCAGGCCCAAGTTCCTTTCAGGCAGCAGGTGGAGCGAGGAGCCCAGGGAGGAGAGCCCAACGAGGTGTCCGGAGCCTCCTCCTGCCCAGCGCCTGCGCCCGCGCCCAGCAGGAACCTTGCCTGCTCCCGGCCCACCTGGTTTTGGCCTCTGCCACCCCTAGCAGTCAGCCAAAAGAGCAGAAGCCACCCTCTCCCTCCTGCAACCCGAGTGGCCAGCATGGGGTTTGAACCCATGACCTTGGCGTTATTAGCACCACGCTCTAACCAACTGAGCTAGCCAGCCTACGGGGTGCTCTCTCTTGCTTCACCCTTTTGGAAGGAGTCACCGGCTGGCACGGGGAACAATGTGGCCTCCGTTATCGAATGAATGGATCAAGACAGCATTTGCCAAGGTAGGGGAATTAGCTCAAGTGGTAGAGCGCTCGCTTCGCATGCGAAAGGGAGCAGGATCAATGCCTGCATTCTCCAGAGGCAAGGCACCCGCGGGACCTTCTCTTGCCCTTCTTTTAGAAGCCATGGACAGTCAGCCGGCTCAGCTCCTCCAGTGGCCTCCATCCCTCTCCCCGCTTGGCCTCCCAAAAAGCCAGCCCTTGCGGATCACAAAGCTCCTCCTCCCTGGCCCTTCTCCCCCTTGCCCTCAGCCACCCAGGGGCTCCTCTGCACCATCTTGCCTGAGCCGGTGGAAGTGGAGCCTGGAACTGAGCTGATGCGCTGAGGGTTATTTGCACTGTGCGCTTCACACAGAGGTAAAAACACGGGGCACAGATCTTTGAGCACAACCCTCGTCCTGAGGAATGGGGCTGGGGCTGCATAAAGAGAGACCGGCTCTCCCTGGCAGCTCTACAGTGGCTCTTCACAGGGGCAGTCCCATGGCCAATTAGTACCAGTGTTTTGCCAGCCTCTTTTCCTTGGCTGACCTGGCTCCCCTCTCTGCTAGGGGAACTGGCAGCCCCAAACTTCCCAGAAACCATCATAGTGAGGCCAACCTGAGCACAGACACCTGCTCAGCACCCCGGGGTGCAGCCCTGAACTCCCGCAATCAGCTACGCTCAGCTGCCCACCCAACAAGCATTACACGCAGGAGCCTTCGTGCCCCGTGTGTTCAGGTCCCTCCCAGCGCCAGCTTTAAACTCCGCTGCTCAGTTCTAAGCTTTGGCCACACGGGGGCAGCCTGGAGCTCAGCCAAAGCCTCCCGTTGCTGGTTGTGTTTCCCACTCCTCGTGGCAGGTTCACACCCCGCAGGCAGATCTCTGAATCGGAGCCGAACCGTTCCCCAAATCCAGCGCTTTAGCAGCAGCTTTGCTAGGAAAGCGCTGACGTCCCCAAGTAACATAAGAGCCAGAGCGCTGGGTCCAGGATCCTCTATTGGGCCCCTCACCGTGGTGTCTGTCAGGTGCAAGGAGGAACCAGGGAAATGTTTTCATGGCGTTTAAGGACAGAAGGGGCCATTAGCTCAGCTAGTCTGACCCCCGAATAACACAGAATTACACAATGACACATATTGATCCCACAGACCTTAGATAGATCAAAGCGTTTCAGCCCTCAGGAAGGAGGCTAAACTGGGTGCCAGAGGCAGCGAACAAGGAGCCCCCAAGGCAATGGCAGGGAACTGACGAGGTGAAATATGCCCCGATGATCCCAGCAGGCGACCCACCCCCATGCTGCAGAGGTGGGAGTCCCTGTTCCTCCTGCCCTTAAGAATCCCTGGTGGTAAGTGGGTACCCCCAGTTCCCCAGATAAGAATTCTCCATGGGATTTCCCTGGCTTCACCTCCAAATAAGAACATTGTGTGGAGGGAGTGGGAGGAAGGTTGTCTGGCAGATCTGTAAAGGGGGACTGTGTCTCCCTGTCTGGCCCAGGCTCCTGGGAGGAAGTGATCTCAGTGTGTCTGGCTGTCTCCATTCCTCCCACCCATAAGAATCCCTGGTGTGTTGGTGCACCCCAGACCATTAAGGATCTCTGGTGGGTGGGTGTCTCTCTCCCCCTAGTCAGGATCTCTGGGGCGTGCCTGTATAAAAGGAGACTGACTCACCCAGGCTGGGCTGCCATCATGGAACAGACCAGGTCCTTCTGTGGAGGGTTTGCGTTCCTCCAAGGACGTGATCTCAGTGTGTGTGGGTGTCCCTGTCCCTTCAACCCTTAACAATCCCTGGTGCATGGGTGCGCTGGGCCCCATTACAATCCCCTCTGTCTTACCCCCCATGAGGGATCCGGTGGATGTGGGGTTCTCCATGCTACTGGGGTGTCTGGTGCCCTGTCCCTCCTGGTTAATAGTGGAGTGTGTGGGTGTCCCCCCGCCCGTTAAGGATCCGTGTTGTGCGGATGCCCCCGCTCTTCTCATTAAGAATGGTGCAACGGAGCATAAGGGTGTGTCCCCCACCCCATGAACTAGCTCCCGTGTGTGGTTCCCCTGCCCCCATCCAGGCTCTGTGGTGTGTGGGTGTCGCTGTTCCTCTTTTCAAGATCCGTGTTGCTTGGGCGCTTCCCTCCCCCGAAGTCAGATTCCCCAGCATGTGGGTGCTCCCATCCCCCCATCCAGGCTCTGTGGGGTAGGGGTGTCTAAAAAGAGACTGTGTCTCACTGTCTTGCCCAGGCTACGCTGCAGGGGCTATTCACAGGTGTGATCCCACTACTGATCAGCACAGGAGTTTTGACCTGCTCTGTTTCTGATCTGGGCCAGTTCACCCCTCCTTAGGTAACCTAGAGATCCCAAGCTTCCCCGGGATCACCATACTGATGCTGAACTTACTGCAGATACCCGATCAGCACAGCCCCCTGCAGCCCAGAACTCCTGAGCTCAAGCAATCTGCCAGCCTCAGCCTCCCCAGGAGCTGGGATCACAGGCACCAGCCACAGGGCCCAGCTTGCTTTGCAGCTTGGCAACTGGAGCTTTAAACTCTGCTTGTGAGCTCTGTGCCTTGGCCAGACGGGGACAGCCTGGAACTGGGAAATGCTGCTGCTCCCCCCGACCCTGTCTCATGTCGAGCTGCATGCGCCGCTGTCCTGCCAGGTAAGATCCCGGACGTTTTGGTGCCCCCTTCCCCCGCCCAGGTGTCCGGGTACCTCTGCCCCCATACAGAATCCTGGATGTGTGGGTGTCCGTCCCTCTGCAGAGGATCCTGGAGTGTGGATACCCTTGTCCCCTACAAGATCCTGAGTGGGTGGGTGCCACTCTCTCCCCAGTAGATCTCTGGTGGGTGGGTCCCCAGGGTGTGAGTGCTCCCATCCCCGATACAGGCTGGGGTATAACTGGCTCTCCTGTCCTGCCCAGGTGGTGCTACAGCAGCTGTTCACAGGGGCAGCAACCCCACTGTCACCCTGCAGCTTTACCCTGCTCCAGGGGTGACCTACTTCACCCTCCTTTGGCAGCCTGGGGACCCTGAACTTCCCAGAATCACCTGATTGATGCCGAGCTTAGCACAGACACCGGCTCAGCCTGGCAGGAGCTGCCCTGAGCCCTGACAATCAGCTTCCCTCCGCCTCCTGCTGCACGGCGAGGATCCCACGCGAGAGGCTTCGGGCCCAGTTTGTTCAGGAGCGTCCCAGGCTCCAGCTGTAAACTCTGCTCGTCGGTTCTAACCTTTGGCCACACGGGGGCGGCACTAACGGTCCCATCTAAACGCTGTTTGCGTTCGGCCCTTCGGATCGCAGAGTGTAACCCGCGGGCAGATCTCCGAGTGCAGCCAAATCCTCCCCAAACTGAACATTGAAGCAGCAGCTCCGTTGGAAAGATCAGGATTTTTGCCTTTAAAAACAAGGGAAATGTCTGCAGCGAGAGACTGAAGAAGCTCAATTCATTTCATTGACTCCATGAATGTTCCTCTGTGTCCCCCTAAGAGTCATGCCCCACATTTTGGGGACCACTGAACCCTACTGGCTAAGCAGGGGCTAGTGATGCCAAAGCCCAGGGACAGGGAGAACAAGTGCGGGGCCCCCAGCACTGGAGCCCAGTGAAGGGGCTGCAGGAGAGGAGCAATGGCTGGTGGCCCAGGGAGTTAAGGGCAAGGGGGGCCCAGGAGGGGGCGGGAGTTAGGGGTGAAGGAGGTGCAAGGGGTGGGAGTGCAGGAGCTAGTGGTAAAGGGGGAGTGGGGATCGTCCAGGGGCAATGGGGAAGTGCCAAAGTACAAACTTTGCCCAGGGCACCATTTTCCCTAATGCTGGTCTGAGCAAACAATTGGAAATGACCCTTCAGTGAGACCAGAACCATAGTGTAGAAAAGCCCCTTTGTTAAGTGATTGTGGCTGAGGGCTTAGGGAGATGGGTTAGAAAACAACACGCATTTGTTTATGGAGGATTGATTCTTGCCTGCTAGGCCAGGCTGGGGTGTGGTGTCTCCATGGCTGCACTGTCAGTATCTGATCTGCCCCAGGGAGCCAAGTCTAGACATATTCAGAGGCTCTATGCCAGGGTTTCTCAAACTTCCTTTCACTACAACCCCTTTCTGCTTTTTAAAAAAAAAAACTTACTGCATGGTCCTGGAAAGATGCACCAAGCCCCTCCACACTGAGCACAAGCAGAGGAGACAAAGCCTGAGGACTGCCCCAGTTAGGGGAGGGTAAAACCAGAGCTTGAGGGATTCAGCCCTGGGTGGTGGGGCTCAGACTTTTGGTTTCAGCCCCAGGCCCCAACAAGTCTAACGCCAGCCCTGGCGACCCCATTAAAACAGGGTTATGACCCACTTTGGGGTCCTGCCCCACAGTTTGAGAACCACTGCTCTATGCTGATGGGAGAGAGTTTTCCTGGGGGTGTAGTTAATCCACTTCCCAAGAGGTGGCAGCTATGTCAGTGGGAGAAACTATATCGGTGGGTGTGCAAGCTGTGGTGTTTGCCACATTTAAGAAGTTTAATCAAACCCCATTTTTAAAACCACCTGTGGTCTGGGAATTGCAAAGGAGCTCGAGGAATCAGGGTTTGTCCTTCAAAGTCCGGGACATCACGATTCCACACTCTTAGTGTCATGGGGATCTTGCTCAGTGGTAGAGTGCTTGACTGCAGTTCAAGTAGTTCTCAGTTCAAACCCCTCTGTTCTCTTATAACCCTCTTTCTTTTTTTAACAAAAAAGGAAAACATTTTCATTTCCATTCTCCATTATGTTCAGGGGCTCCTCTATACAGGAGTGCTTGATATGAATGTAAACACTCAACATTTCGCTGTCCAAATGCATAAAAACCTAGCAAAGCTGTCCATCTGCTGAAATCAGTTCCAATCCTCTAAGTGTCTAGTTTATGTTTTCATCAGTTAAACAAAGTTGTCATATGAATGTACATTTGCAGATCCCTCTTCTCCAGGAGCTGTGTTGTGCAGAAGAACAAGAACCATATCCAGGTGCAGTTCAGGAGTCTGATAACCAAAGAGCCACCAAATGTTCTGAGGGCTGGAGAAAAATGCCTTCTAGTGAGCTATTGAACGAGCTCAACCTGTTTAGCTTATCAAAAGAAGATTGAAAGGTGACTTCATTGAAGTGTTGAAGGGCCTTAATGGAGAGAAAAGATTGGGCATTAAAGGGCTTTTAATCTAGCAGAGAAAGGCATAACAAGACCCAATGGCTGGAAGGTGAAAAGAGACAAATTCATATTACAACTAAGACACAAATATTCAACAGCGAGGATGATTCACCACAGGAACAATCTACCAAGGAAAGTGGTGGATTCACCATTTCCTGATGTCATCTAATGGAGACTAGATGCCTTTCTGGAACGTGTTTTTCTGTCTCATGTTTTCCTGTCTAGCCGGCTTGCTTCCTAGAATGAATGCTCCTTGAGTGGGGTGATCCACAGGGAGTAGCTCAAACCTCCAAAGTGCCTGGGCAGGGGCAGGACATTAGCACAGCAAGGGAGGGGTGTGGCAGTGACATCACAAAGGCTTTTTGCAGGGGCTCAGACTATTGGTCAAAGGTGGTGGGGAGGTGGTGACCTCACAGAGAGATGCTGACATCAGCCAGGCAGGACAGGGGCGAGGGGCCAGGGAAACCTCAGAGACCCCTGTGGCTTTGCTTCAGCAAGTCTCCTTCTCCCGGTCTCTCTTTGAGGACTGAGAGAGTATTCGGGTTCACGTACGTGAGTGCCAGGAGGAACCTCTTTCGAGTTTTCTCCTTCCCTTTTCCTGATTTTACTAGAAAACAGCCGTCCCTGTTTAGAAGGTAAGAGCCTTCTCGAGGTTTGAAACCTGTTCAGTCTGATCCATCTGGTGACAGTTGAATTCTAGGCATGGAAAACACGAGCTTAAGGAGGCAGAATTTTATTGCACACCTGGGATTTTGTCCCTTAGAATCACTGGGGTCATTAGGGTTTGTCCTTTTGGTTTCACCTTTTCCTCCATCCATCCATCCCTCCCTCCTTTCTCTTTGTCTCTTGCTTCTTTTGTCCTTTCTCCTGTTCCCCTCCCAACACCAGGAGGAGTGTGCGTATGTGTCTCAGGGGAATGCTCTGCAGCTCCCACTCTGGGAGGTCCACCCGAAAGTGTGGGGCTGAAATAGTGCTCAGGCAGTGATCCCCACCGGTGACCTGGGCCATCCTTTGGGCGAGAACCCTCAGCCTCCCGTCCTCAGTCTCTACCCTGATTGGCTGAGCAGGGGGTTATTGACAGGGAGGAGACTCAGGTCCTTGTTGTTCTCTTTTAAGCCCAAGGAAATAAGTCAGAACCCGTCATATGTTTGATGAATTTTGCTGCTCCTCTGCATTAATTGTCTCTGAGCAGTTCATGATTCTCTCTAACATTGCAGTTCTCCTCAAATACTTGCTGAGTATTTATTGTGCACTGTTGTTGGTCTGGAGCTCATCTGAGAGCACTTTATTCAGGTCATTCAGTGTCTGAAATTCAAGATCCGATGGTTAGTTTGAAAATCAGGGCTCAACAAAATATTTTTGCAAAGAACTTTCATCTCACTTGTTTTGATTTCGAGAAACAAACTGGTTTAGTCTGAGGAGGATTTTCTGACAGAAATGGTTTCAATGAAATATCCCCACCATCTCGATTCCTGGGCTCTAGCCCTTTCTCTGGGTTTTTTTTTTTTTTGTCCATTAGAACAGGAGTCAGGACTGTTGGCTTCTCTTTCTGGCTCTGCCACCACCTTGCTGTGTAGGCCCCTGGGAAGGTCACTTCCCTTCTTTGTACTTCAGGCTTCTCCCCATATGTCCAATGAGAACAGGGACAGTTCTCAAACTCTGGACCAGGGCCACCCAGAGGGGGGGGCAAAGGGGGCAATTTGCTCCGGGCCCCGGCCTTGCACGGGCCCCCAAGAGAACAGCGGAGGCTCCCGCCTCCGCCCCTCTCCTGGAGCCTCAGCGCATCAAACGCCGAGTCTCCGCCGGGGCCCCTGAGCCCCGCCCCGCTCCGAGCCGTGTCGTCAGGGGGCGGGACTGAGAGCTCTGGGCTGAGCTCTGCTCCCTCCGCTCGGCGTGGAGCTCCCAGCCCCGCCCCCTCCCTACGCGGCTCTCAGCTGGACGGAGCTCAGGCCCCGCCGGCCACACGCTGCGGCTGTTCCGGCGAGGCGCTGAGACTCCGGGTGAGGAGGGAGCCGGGGGTAAGAGGCTGGGGCCGGGGCGGGGAAGCGGGACCCGCCGCCGAAGCGCAGCCCGGTCTTTGGCGGCCGGGGACCCGTTCTGTTCCGGGACCTGCCGCCGAAGTGCCCCGAAGACTCGCGGCGGGGACCTGCCTCTCCCTGCCGCCAATTTACCGCCGAAGACCGGGCTGCACTTCAGCGGCGGGTCCCGCTTTGGCGGTAATTCGGCGGCGGGGGGGTCCCGCCTCGGGTCTTTGGGGCACTTCGGCGGCGGGTCCCGGAACGGAAGGGCCCCCCCGCCGCCGAAGACCCCGGGCCCCCGGAATCCTCTGGGCAGTCCTGCTCTGGGCAGTCATTTTCAGCCAGGCCCCAGCAGGGATAACTAAAAATTTATATAGATATATATATATGTATACATAAAAAAGACTTTCATTCCTTAGGAACCGGTTCCCTATAAAAAGTTCTGATTTAAGGGATGTGCCACAGTATGTATTTTTTGTACCAATAGGGTTACCATGTGTCTGTATTTTCCCAGGAGGAATTTTTAAATTTTTTAATTTTAAAAATTCCTCCCAGACAGTGATTTAAGAACCAAAAAGCCTGACATGTCCAGGAAAATACGGGTGTATGTTAACCCTACCTAAAGTTCTTTTTTAAAAAGATGGGCCTGAACCAGAAACGAATTCCGTTTTACATGTGTGGGTCCCTGCCACTCCCTGGGGGTGTGCTAGGGTGACCAGATGTCCTGATTTTATAGGGACAGTCCCAATTTTTGGGACTTTTTCTTATATAGGATCCTAATAACCAACACCCCCTGTCCCGATTTTTCACACTTGCTGTCTGGTCACCCTAGGGTGTGCACATGTGTGGGTTCCAGCTGCTCCCTGCCCCCCTCATTGAAGCAGGTGTGCAGGGTTACTGCCCTGGGAACTGCAGGGCACCAGTGGACATGGGGCTGGCTGGAGGCAGGGCAGGGGCTGACTAGAGGTAGGGTCTGGCTGCAGGCAGGGCAAGGGGTGCGGGGCTGGCTGGAGACAGGGTGTGCGGGACTGGCTGGCTTCAGGCAGGGGGGTGCAGCAGGGGTTGGCTGGAGACAGGGCAGGGGGTGCGGGACTGGCTGCAGGCAGGGCAGGAGTTGCAGGGCCGGTGGTGTAGGGCTGGTGCGGGCAGGGGTGTGTGGGAGCTGGCTGGCTTCAGGCAGGGCTGCAGGGGTATGACAGGGGTTGGCTGGAGACAGGGCACGGGGTGCAGGGCTGGCTGCAGGGGGTGCGGGGCTGGCTGTGGGCAGGGGGTGTGGGGCTGGCTGGAGACAGGGGCTGGCTGCAGGCAGGGCAGGGGGTGCAGGGCTGGCTGGAGATGGGCTGGCTATGGGCAGGGGGTGTGAGGCTGGCTGGAGGCAGGGGCTGGTGCAGGCAGGGCAGGGGGTGAGGGGCTGGAGGCAGGGCAGGGGGTACAGCCCACCCTGTACGGTAAGTGCCCCCTCATCCCTCCCTCAGCACCGGGGTAGCAGCAGCAGCCTGGGGCTCGGGGGCTATTTACATGGCCCGGGGCTCCCCTGCGTCCACTGCCCCGGCCTGGTAAATAGCTGAGGGAGCCCTGGGGAAGCGGGGGGGCTCTGGGGCTATTTAAAGGGCCTGGGTGGTAGAAGCAATGGGAACCCTGGAGTTTTTAAATAGCCCCCAGCGCCCCACAGCCCTACCCCAGCCCTATCCCAGCCCCTGCTGGGAGCCCCAGGCCCTTTAAATTGCCCCCTGGGGAAGCCGGGCCACCCCAGTGCGGCGAACCGGCTCTTGCTGGTACACGGTACCAGGGCTTGGGCACGGGGCCCTCTTAGGTGGGGCCCGATTCAGGGAATCGGGAGAATCGGCCTAAAGCTGGGGTGGGGTGGGTGGGGTTGGGGGTGGGGTGAGGTGGGGCAGGACTTGGTCACATTCTGGGCACCACCAAAAATTGTACAAACCCACCGCCCCGTCCAGCCCAACCTTCTGCTGATGCACCTCAGCCCACACCCCTGCAGGGTTTGAAGCTTCCATTGCTTAAACTCCAGGACACTGAGGGATTTCAGCTCCCGTTGTTAGACAAAAGGGCCAGATATATGCTTAAGCCAAATAAGGCCAGATATATGCTTAAGCTAAATATATGCTCAGGCATTTGTCATCTTCCCCTCCTGTTTTTCCAGTTGCTACCCCCATCCAAAGTTTCATGGACACAAGATATATATATAATGTATACCAAAAATGGGAATGAGTTAAACAAATGTTCCACGACCATGGAAAAGGAATATGAGGAGGGGGTAAGGGGGAACAGATGCTTCCTAATTATTACCATGCACAAATGTAAAGAATGCATAGGTTAGCAGAATTTGACATGCGAATCGAAGGTATAAAAGGACCTGTCTCGGACCTGTATAGTGTGCTCCTTTCTCAGGCGCGAGCCGAGAAGGACACCCGCTCAGCTGACCGAATAAAGAATCTGGTAACCGTCCCCCTGTCTCTCCGTGCCTCCTTGGGGTAATTGGGAATGCTCCAGGGGGAACGAGCCTATTTGGCTAACAAATGGCAACCACGAAGGGACTTCTCTCCCTGTAGGGGGAGCTTGACCGGCGGCCGAGGACGACCTAGGAGAGTGGCCACCTCGGGCTGTGGTTTGCTCGAGCTCCAGGTCGCCTCAATCGGCCGGGACGGCTGCGCCCCCTCTATAGAGAACTCCACAGGTCACGGAAGCAGGGCGGACGAAGCAGAGGGGAGTCCAACTGCCGGACGCGGCCACTCCAGGCGGTAAGTGCGTTTGCCTGTCGGGTTTGAGGTATAATACCTAACAGGAGCGCCCCTGCAGTGTAGGTTGGACACGGGAACCCTCTAGGTAGCACGTGCATGGGATAGTGGACTGCAGTATACTATGTTGATATATCAAATGTGTAATGTTCCTTGTTAAATATTTACTTGCCAATGACTAACTCCACCAGTTCGTGGACTGTTCTGGGCAATTACGGGGACCTGGAACAACCCCAGGGATTGATCCTGTTTTTGACAACAGTATTCTTGTTCTTTCTAGTAATGTTTTGTTGGAAACCGAAATTATAATCATTTGAGCAAGCAGTTAGGGAACCTGTGTGTGTATGAAAGGAGTGAATGCCGCTGACCAGGTCTGGGACTTAAGCTGATCCTAGCCGCCCCAAGATTTCTGCGAGAGGAAACTCGATGACCGGAAAATCTTGATCGCAAGGGGGGTCAGCCGAACCTCGTGACCCAGTGGAACCCTGAATGAATGATACTCCTCCTCTTCTTTCCCTCTAATAGATCAGGTCAAAATATAATGGGGTCCTCTCAAAGCACCTTTCTTGGGACACCCCTAGGGTGTATGTTGAATAATTGGAAAGCGTTTAGACGCCAGGCTGATTATGGCATTGTATTATGTAAGGACAATCTTATAAAGTTCTGTACTCTGGAATGGGCATCACTTGGGGTGGAATGGCCCGAGGGGGGAACACTCAAACCAGAGATCGTACAAGCTGTGCATAGCACTGTGACCCGGAATGGCAATTGGGATCAATATCCTTATATAGATATTTGGCAGGATCTCGTGGCCAACCCTCCCCCATGGTTGCAAAAATGTAGAACACAAAATCTTAAAACTCTGATGGCCCGTGCCCCCGTTAAAAAGCCCGGTCCCCCCGTTAAGAAATCTTGTCCGCCAACTATAATTTAAAAATATAAGGGAGCTTTTAGAGATTGCAATGAAGGTTTATGATCGCAGAGACGATGAGGAACGAAAGAAAGGGGCCCGCGTTTTGGCACTGGCCCTAAGGGAGGGAAATGAGGAGAAGGGGGGCAAGGCTAAAGGACGACCGGGGCCACCGGGTAAAAGTAGGGGAAAGGGTCCCCGTTTAGGGCGAAATCAATGTGCTATCTGTAAGGAGGAGGGACATTGGAAAAACGAATGCCCCCGGCGACATGCCAAAGGAAAAGAGTACACGGACAGGGTTTTTCCCTCCCCCGTTTACTACAACGGTACAGGACTTTCGGGAGAGAGATCTTCCCCATAGGGGGGCCGGGGGACCCAGCGGCCCCTCCTGGCAGCACAAGCTGCCAGCTTGGATCCCACGGTAAAAATTAAAGTGGAGGGGGGCCGCCCAATTGAAGCCCTAATCGATACTGGGGCTACCCTTAGTCTACTCCCCCTCAATAAGGCTCCCCGGGGTAGAACACAGGGAAGTGCAATTGTTCAAGGGATTGAGGGGCAGATCACAGTTTTGGAAAAAACTCTCCCTCTCCTAGTAAAAGTCGGGGACCAACAGATCTCTCACCAGTTTGTTTGTAGTCCCTCCTGTCCAATAGCACTACTCGGACGAGACATCCTCACTAAATTGCAGGCGGATATCTCGTTCGAGAACGGGAAAATGGAAGTTAGAATCCCGAAGCAACAAACCTCTAACTACCAGATGGCTCTCATAAGTGCTGGAAATCACTCCTCGGAATGTCAGGAGAGTGACGAGAGCCAGCTGCCGGGGGTTAACTCTGAGGTTTGGGCAGAGGGGGGAGGAACTGCCCGGGCTAAGAATGCTGCACCAGCGCGCATCTCCCTTAAGGCGGGAAGTAGCCCGGCCCGAATTCAACAATACCCCCTTAAGTTAACCATTCGAATCGGGCTGAAACCTCTGATTCAAAAATTCCTGCAGTGTGGATGGCTAAGGGAAGGCACGTCCCCATACAATACTCCGATAATGGGAGTGCCTAAGCCTAACGGACAGTATCGATTGGTCCAGGACCTGAGACAGATTAACAAACTAATAGAAGCCCCCTACCCAGTTGTCCCAAATCCCCATACGATTTTAGGCCAAGTACCTAAAGACCACGGCTGGTTCTCGGTAATAGATTTAAAAGACGCCTTCTTTTCCATTCCCCTTGATTTAGAATCTCAAAAGTTGTTTGCTTTTGAATGGGAGGATCCGGACACCCACTACAAGGCCCAATATCTCTGGACCGTTGTCCCACAGGGGCTTACCTGTGCGCCTGAGATTTTTGGCAGCCAGCTAAAAAGGGACCTGGCTCCATTCCTAGCTAACCACCCTGCATGGAACATAGTTCAATATTGTGATGATCTACTCTTAAGTACTGAAATAGAGGCAGCATGTAAAGAACACACAATAGAGCTCCTTAATTACCTTGGGGAACAAGGATATAAAGTTTCACGGGAGAAAGCTCAATTAGTTAAGCAACAGGTCACCTTCCTCGGGTATCACCTCTGCCAAGGGAGTCGCAGTTTGGGGAAAGAAAGAATTCAGGTTATACTCGACAGCCCTCAGCCCCGAACCCCGAGAATTAAGAGCATTTCTGGGACTGACTGGCTTTGTCGACTCTGGATTCCTGACTATGGGGGAAAAGCTAAACCATTATATGAGTCCCTAACTAAGGAAGGTTTGCTTCACTGGGTATGGACCAAGGAAATGGAAAAAGCATTTCGAGAGCTTAAAGAAGCCTTGGTTCAGCCTCCTGCTCTGGCTCTCCCAGATTCCCGAAAGCCATTCACCCTATACGTTCATAAAAGGAGAGGGGTGGCAGCTGGAGTCCTGTGCCAGAGGTCAGGACCAACCTGGCGACCCATTGGATACTATTCAAAAGTCTTGGATCCGTCGCCAAAGGATGGCCTGCCTGTTTGCGGGCCGTAGCAGCAACCGCCCTCCTCGTTCAGGAAGCCGAAAAATTAACCCTGGGTGGAGATACTGAAGTTGTGGTCCCCCACGGGGTGCCTCAGATACTGGGAACTGGTGCTGGGGAAAAGCATCTAAACCCCAGTCGACATACTAGATACGAAGTGGGGCTCCTGCTGGCCCCCAATCTGACCTTTAAGACAGTCAATTCCTTAACCCGGCCACCCTCTTGCCTGAGCCCCAGGCCTCCTCTGAGGCCGGTCCTATGCATGATTGTATTGAAGTCTTGCAACAAGAGACCAAACCCCGATCTGATCTTTCAGATCTGCCTTGGCCCAATCCCGATGTTGAGGATATGTTGATGGGTCTAGTTATGTGGTAAATGGCAAGCGATTTACTGGGGCAGCGGTGGTGATTAAGGATAAAGGGATACACAAATTTAAACTCAGCTCCAACTTATCTGCTCAGGCAGCGGAACTAGTGGCTCTCATTGAGGCTCTCCGCTTGGGAGCCGGGAAAACCCTTAACTTGTATACCGACAGTCGGTATGCCTACATGGTAGTGCATGCACATGGGACCCTGTGGAGAGAAAGAGGATTCATTACGGCCTCAGGCCAAAAGATTGCACATGGGAGCCTCATTAAAATGTTGCTCGAGGCCCTAATGCTCCCTCTCCGGGTTGCCGTGATACATGTGCGTGCCCATGGGAAAGCCCCAGAGGCCGAACAGCGAAGGTATAATCAGCTGGCTGATCAGGCTGCGAAGGAGGCCGCCCGAGATGGGGCCCTATGGCTTCTCATGGTTCAGGACACTGAGGCTAAAGCCCCTCCTCCCCAATACACGGCCGAGGAGATAGGTCAAGCCCAGGCTGCGGGAGGCCGGCAGGTTTCCTCTGGATGGTGGAGACTGCCTGGGGGAGAGGTTTTTGTACCCAGGCCAGTACTCCAGGAAATCTTCCGGCTCTTGCATAGAGAGGGACATTTGGGGTCTGGGGCAATGGTTGATTTGGCCTCCAGATCCCTTAAGGGGCTGGGTATGCACATGGAGGCCCAGAGAATTGTTAATAACTGTGCCGTCTGTCAACAAACTAACCAGAAGGGATGTGGCCCTCCTGCCCCGATGGGAGGCCGACCATGGGCTATGTTCCCTTTTCAAAGGTGGCAAGTTGACTTCGCTGAGGTGCCCCCTTGCAGGGGCTATAAATACCTGCTTGTATTTGTTGATCAACTTACCGGATGGGTGGAATGTTACCCCACCCGGCATTGTCAGGCCCGGGCTGTCACTAAGGCCCTGGTACAAGAAATACTTCCTCGTTTCCATCTCCCCGAAGTAATTGAGTCTGATAGGGGAAGCCACTTTGTTTCACAAGTGGTCCAGCAGGTATCCCAGGCTCTCGGCATACAGTGGAAACTACATACACCCTGGAGGCCGCAGAGCTCGGGTCAAGTGGAAAGGATGAATAGAATTCTCAAAGATACTCTTACTAAAATATGCACAGAATCTAACTTAAAGTGGCTCGATGCTTTGCCACTCGCCCTCACCCGCATTCGGAGGGCCCCGCGAAAGGGTCTTAAACTTTCACCCTTTGAGCTGGTCTTTGGGTTTCCTCCCCGAGTACTCATCCCAGGGTTCCGGGAGGACGTAACCTGGGAAGTGGGAAATGACTTACTATGGAAACAGGTTTCCGGGTTGCAATC
Organism: Mauremys reevesii; assembly: GCF_016161935.1. Lineage (NCBI taxonomy): Eukaryota > Metazoa > Chordata > Testudines > Geoemydidae > Mauremys > Mauremys reevesii. The sequence continues at coordinate 524,779 of NW_024100846.1, forward strand.
TGTTTTGTTACAGCTGCATCGATACGCGGCGCCTTTCCAGGCCCTTCCCTTGGACCAGACCGTGCATCCATTCCGGATCGGTGACCAGGTCCTTATCAAAAAGTGGAAGCGTGACCCTCTCACGCCGAGGTGGGACGGTCCACACACTGTTTCGCTCATCAGCCAAGCCGCGGTTAAAGTCCTCGGGAGCGACAAATGGTCACACCACACACGGGTTAAGCGGTTCCTGAACCTGAACCTGGAAGCCGACTCAACAGAAGAGGACATCAGCCCTCTGTCCGCCCCGGCTCCGGAGGCCCGGGGTGGCACGGGCGAAGACACCGTCTGGGAATATCAAGGACTAGACGGACTAAAAGGATTGTTTAAGAGAAAACGATGATGCATTTACTATTAATACTATTGTTTGTATATTCGCACTGTTATTCTGATTGGGAGAATAGGTTTGTGCAACTAGGGGAGACAATAGCTAATTCCTTTAATCTTAGCAGCTGCTGGGTTTGTGGGGGTCCAGGGGATTGGAATGAGTGGCCTTGGGTAGCCCAGCCGGTACAAGCTAAATGGTGGATCAGTAACTTGAGTATAGTCCATGATGGAACGGGACATTGGACTGAGGATAGCAGTCCTTGGCGCCTCTATTCTTCTGGAATAGGGATCCTCTGTCTCAATCGGACTCGACAAGAGGGAGTGTCTGTGGGTGAAAGTCAATGTGACTGGACCCTATCTCTAGGGTTTGACTGCCACGATCACCCTAGTTGCCATACGTATGACTGTTCTAAATATCAAGGGCGATGGAACGACACCCACGTACAACTCACTAATCATAGCTGGGTACAATGTTCCTACCAACAGCATACTGGCGAGGGTTGTAAGGCCGTAGGACTAGATGGGTTCTTTGATGCCCTCTTTATAAGTTGCCAGCGCGACAACACCATCAGTAAGGACCATGTGGTACGCTGGTACCAGTGGGCATGGCAACACTCTAATGGAACTCGGGTAACCCATTTCAACCATTTCTGGTCTACAACCAATAGCCCTAAATTCGGTTGTAATTGTGGTTGGAGGGAAGGGGCTGGGGCGTGGAAATGTGAATATTGCAATCCCGAAGGTACGTCCATCGTACTAGGGGGTCCCCTAGAGATGGGTAACTCTTTATACTATGAAGAGCCGGGCCCCGAGGACTACCCCGAGACTTGGGAGGGCCCCTTTGCAAAGGGAAATTGGGCCCTAAAAGGCCATTACTGGATATGTGGGCAATACGCTTATCGAAGATTGCCCCCAAATTGGTCAGGAATATGTTACGTCGGCTACATTAGGCCCTTGTTCTTCCTGCTACCCCAGGTACAGGGAGGCAAATTGGGAGTCAAGGTGTACGATGATCTGATTAGGGAGAGGCGGTCTGTGGATTCCTCATTGACCGTTGGAAGCTCCCAAACGTGGGGAGCTCAGGAATGGCCCCCTGAGAGAATTATAAAACATTATGGGCCAGCTACATGGAATCCAAATGAATGGATCGCAGGGGCAAGAGAGCCCATTTACAACTTAAATCGGATAATCAGGCTGCAAGCTATCTTGGAAATAATAACTAATCAGACGGCTGAGGCTCTTGATCTCTTAGCCGATCAGTCCACTCAGATGAGAAATGTGATCTATCAGCATCATCTAGCTCTTGATTATTTGTTGGCAGAGGAAGGAGGAATCTGTGCAAAGTTAAACGAGTCTAACTGCTGCTTACAAATAGATGACAATGGAAAAGCAGTAAAACAAATAACAAAGGAATTGAGGAAGTTAGCCCACGTCCCGGTCCAAACCTGGGGTGGTTGGAATACGGATTGGTTTACGTCCTGGTTGCCGCAACTAGGATGGCTGCGAGAAGGTTTTCTTCTCTTTGTACTCTTTATTACAACCCTATTGACCCCAGCTTGCTTCGCTCCCTGTGTAGTCACCTTGGTTCGACGAATGGTGAATCGAATGATACATCAACGGATGATGGCTATGTATCAGCCAGTAAAAGCTGAAGACTGGGGGCCGTAAGGCTCTCAAATTGCTTTTTAGGGGGGAATTGTTAGACAAAAGGGCCAGATATATGCTTAAGCCAAATAAGGCCAGATATATGCTTAAGCTAAATATATGCTCAGGCATTTGTCATCTTCCCCTCCTGTTTTTCCAGTTGCTACCCCCGTCCAAAGTTTCATGGACACAAGATATATATATAATGTATACCAAAAATGGGAATGAGTTAAACAAATGTTCCACGACCATGGAAAAGGAATATGAGGAGGGGGTAAGGGGGAACAGATGCTTCCTAATTATTACCAGGCACAAATGTAAAGAATGCATAGGTTAGCAGAATTTGACATGCGAATCGAAGGTATAAAAGGACCTGTCTCGGACCTGTATAGTGTGCTCCTTTCTCAGGCACGAGCCGAGAAGGACACCCGCTCAGCTGACCGAATAAAGAATCTGGTAACCGTCCCCCTGTCTCTCCGTGCCTCCTTGGGGTAATTGGGAACGCTCCAGGGGGAACGAGCCTATTTGGCTAACACCCTTTGCCCACAGGGAACCTTCACCCCACTCCCAGCCAGGTTCTTGTCCATGGGATCACTGTAGGGGGGCTGGGTCCCGCTGGGTCTTTTCTCTCTCTGTGACAGGCCAGGGTGCAATAACTGGGGCATCTGAGCACCCAGGACCTTCTGTGGGGCTGCCATTCCCCTTCCCCTTCTGTGGTCTCGGCTGTCATTGACTCCAGCCTTTTTTCTACCCATCGTCAGCACCATCCCAAGCCAGCTGCACTCGCCTCAAAAAGACAGTGTCCCCTGGTGGGTGTAAATCACTGACCTCTCTCCTCTCTGAGCACTGACTGCCCCTCTGTTTCCTGGCCTCTCAGTCTGTGCAGATGGGACCTTTCCCTCCAGTGCTGGAGGATTCGCCCTTCTCATCTACCCTTGTCCCAGGCAGCACAGCGGGTGGGAATCTTACATGTACTGAGGTGACTTAGGAGCAGAACCCCACAACCTTCCATGCAATTGGCACTTGCCTCACTGAGCAGGATTGAAATTCCTGCAGGAGACTGCTGGGCCACATCCTCTGGGTATGAGCAAAGCAGCAGGGTGAAAAAGAAACCTGGAGATGCTGGGGATTGAACCCAAAACCTCATACATGCAAAGCATGTGCTCTACCAGTGAGCTACATCCCCAGATAGTCTTTGCTTGCTATGAGTTACACCAGGGGTAGGCAACCTATGGCACGTGTGCCAAAGGTGACCCATGAGCTGATTTTCAGTGGCACTCACACTGCCCAGGTCCTGGCCACCAGTCTTGGGGGCTCTGTATTTTAATTTAATTTTTAATGAAGCTTCTTAAACATTTTAAAAAACCTTATTTACTTTACATACAACAATAGTTGGTTATATATTATAGACTTATAGAAAGAGACCTTCTAAAAACATTAAAATGTATCACTGGCATGCGGAACCTTGAATTAGAGTGAATAAATGAAGACTCGGCACAGCACTTCTGAAAGGTTGCTGACCCCTGGGTTACACTCATAGCCCTCTTGTTTCCAGAGCACCCAGTGGCCTAAGAGCAGCCTGGGGGACACATTCCCTGCTCTGAGGGCCAAACCTGCTGTCCTGGAGATTGCTGGTTCTTAGGGTCACTTTGCAGCAGGGCCAGATTTGATGTGTGGGGCAGAGAGAGTGGGTGCCCTGGACTCAGGGTGCAGAGATATAATCAGGTCTCTCCCCAGCATTGGGTGGGGGGCGCTGCCACCCCCTGCTGGAAGGTAATGGGAGGGGAGGGGCGCTGTGAGTCGCTCAACACCTGACCCTGGTGGCAGCAGTGCTGTGGGGAGCTCCAGGTGTTTCTAGGATCTGCTTTTTACACCTGCCTGTAAAGTCCAGCTTTCCCCAGCACATTCACTGCGGTGCAATTGGGTCACTGTTTCCATGGCTGAGCAGCAAAGAATTTCTCCCAGTTTCCCTTCTATTGGCAGCAGCATTAGCCTGTGTCAGTGATTAATGAGGTGGATCTAGTTATAGATTGTTATTCATTCCCCACCTTGACTATTCATACAGTCCCTTTCCCATGCAGATTCCCAGCACCTCGGTGATCCTGGTAGCAGGAGTTGGGTCCTGAGACTTTCAGGGTTCTTTCCCCCTCCACCTGGAGTGAACTCAGCTTTTCCCCCATCCCAGACTATCCATGAAATAACAACAGGGGCATAAAGAAAGAGGGGAGGGAACATCTCACGGCCAGGGCTGGATGTGCCCAGGGCCCCCTGCTTGTCCATTGTTTCCATGGAATTTGGCCTCCTGCTTTGCACAAGGGACAGAGAAAGATCTTGCTGTTCCTGTGTCTGTGCAAGGAAAATTGTGCTTCTGTATGAAAGAGAGGCGGGAAATGGCCCCATGATGGGACAATAGCCTCAGGATTAAGACCTAAGGACTCAGGCTGAGAACTGATAGAACTCCACTCATCTGGGATTTAACAAATTGTCTTTCATGGAGCAGGGCCAGTTCCAGTAGTTTTGGCACCCCAAGCGGAAAAAAAAAATTAAAAAGCTGCAATCAATGGCAGCTCTACCGCTGCCACTTTTGGTGGCAATTCCTTCCCTCTGAGAGGGACTGAGAGGGCTGAATTGCCGCTGAAGCCTCCCCTTTCCATTGACCAGCCCAGGGACCTGCTTGCTGCGCTGGTGCCTGGAGCCAGCCCTGCCATGGAGACACTGGGAAGATGGGGGGAATCAGGAAAATACAATGGATTCGTTTACATTGCAAGTGAAGAATAATTGAAGCTTTTCTGGTTTAAAGCCATTTTTCCCTGGCTGGGAATTGAACCCAGGCCTTGGCAGTGAGAGTGCCAAATCCTAACCACTAGACCACCAGGGAGGTGATGATGGTGTTGTTCTTCTCACTTATGGTACACTTTCTTAGGCTACTTTCTAGCCACTTTCTGAAACTGTTCCACTGTCCACTCCCTGAGGGGCTAAGAGCAGAGAACCCCTGTGCTCAGGGTCACAACCTCAGCCCAACCCAAGTCACTGAAACAAACTCAAATGATGCTTCCTCCAGCAGGATCACAGAGACACACAAAAAAACCACATGAGGAACAATCCTCCTCTGCCTTCATTTACCCCATCGCAACCCTCTCAGCAGCCCGCTCTTGTGGGAAGGACACTGAGCTGATAGGAGCTCTGGCATAGAGACCAAGGGAGGGGTGTTGCTCCCCCTGGGTGTGAGCTGATCACATTCTGACTCTGTGTAACAGGGCTCTGAGCTTTGCCATCTTGTGAGTTCTGAGCACTGAGCCCCCCGGACACTTCTGCTGGGAGCATGGGGATTGCACAACAGCTGCAAGCCCTTTTCCTGTCTCCTTGTCCTCCTCGGCTTCCCCAGACCTTCCCCACAAATGGTTCTATCAGGCGCTGGAGGGATCTAAGGACCTGCAGGTTTCCCTCACCCACCTCTTAAGGCAAACAGTGATTCCCTTCTCTGACACTCCTGGGCCTGGGCTTCTTTTGAGTTTTTCCCCAGGGGACCTGATTCCCTGTGAAAATGTGTGTGTGGGGAACTCAGACTCAGACTCTCCCCCACTAGATGAATCCAACAGCACCTCCCACTGGTGGGAGAATCCTAAATTCCACCCTCCCACCCTGGTTACTCTGACCAGCTGATGGCGACAGCATGCTACATCAACCCCAGCTCTCTGGGCTAGAAAGCAGCATCTAACCAGCCTTGTGACAGCTCCGGTTTGCTCGCTGGAGACATAACGGAGCAGGAAAGAAGGCAAATGTCAGACAGGGAACCTCAGCTCACAAATAAACACCCTCAGGCTCCTTCTACACTGCGACTGGGCAGATGACTGACTTTAAATCTAGCTAGCTCAGTTGGTAGAGCATGATGGTCTTTCAGGGTGTGAAAAACCCCAAAATCAGTATAATTAAGCTGACCTAAGCTGTGGTTAGATAGTGCTAAATGAAAGGAAAGATTGTTCTGCCAATGCAGCTATTACAGGGATGGAAAACCACTCTAATCACTGTAGCAGCTGTCTACTCCACAGTGCTAGAGCAGTGTCACAGCAGCATTTTAAGTGTAACCAGCCTCACAGTGAGACCAAATCCAGCTCTGCGGACACTCAGGCACTAGTAACATACTAATGCCTCCATAGTTGGCAGGATTAAAACTTGCATGGGGAGACCCCAATGGATGTTTAGTCTATCACCTTAGCCACTCAGCCACAAGTACTTAATGTACATTTACTTCACTACACCATGATTCTGTTCTCACAGAATTGTCACTTCAAATTGCTCAGACCAGCTCCCCCAGCACACTCCTGGCTGTGCATTAGTGTAAGTGTGTCCATGGCTGAACAGCAAGAGTTCCTGCCCATTTCCCTTCCAGCTGGAGCAGGATGAGAGTGTGTTTGTGGTTAATGACATTGCTATAGGTTGTTGTCCATTCCCCACACTGACAATTCAGACAGTCCCTTTCCTATTCGAATCTCCACCATATTATTCCAACAGCCGGGGTCAGGATTTCTCTGGGCACTGAAATGTTTCAGGAGGTTGGTGCATGAACTCAGCCTTGCATTCCATCCCTGATATTTCATGGACTAACAGCAGCAGCATAAAGAAAGAGCTGAGCCAATATCTCACTGTTAGAGGTGAAGGTGGCCACGTCCCCTCTGTCTGACCATCGCCATTGCAGGAGAGAAGGTTTCAATGGAATCGAATGCCCTGGCTCAGACAAGAGACAGAGGGAGGTTTTGCTGTTCATGGATCTGTGCAAAGGAAATTGTGTCTCTGTGTGAAATTGAGGAGGGAAATGAAACGTCCATATGGTGGCCCAATGCCCTAACAAATGTGGGTGAAGGAGTCGGGCTGGAAAATGATTTTACAGGAGTTCGTATCAATTTATTGCCCTGATTAAAATCTATGGCTAAAAGGAAGCCACTGTTGTTAGTACTTGAACCTGTGTAGGGACACCCCAGTGGGTATCAAGTCCATTCCCTTAACCAGGGATAGTCGATTATTTTATCAAGATCTAAATTTCTTGGTCAAGATATAGTCAATGTCTAGACTCCAGAAAAAATAATACACTGATGATAATAAGAAGAATTTAGAAATAATCTGCAGTCACTATGGGCATAACTATGCTGATTGTCTCGTGTTTCACTCTTTATATCTGGCACCACTGCCTTTCCCTTTAGTCTTGTAGTTTACCAAGGGTAAAACTAACCATCTCTTCAGATACAAGGGAGTGTTTGTGTTCATTCCTGTTAGCTACACGGGGGTTTGATGTAGCTGCTTTCAATCCTCCGGCTTTGCCCTGATAAGTAACATTTCAGGGTGTCACTGATCTGAAGGAGTGAGATCATTTTTTGGCAGATTACGCCTCCTCTTAAAGGTGTTTGTCTGGCTGGCAGCCCTGGTTCCCAGGACTCTCCTCAGGGAAGAAAGTTTCTGTGCAAAATACTAAAACTTTTAACAGAGAGGAGGGAAAGGCGATGGCCACATGATGGGGCCAGTATGTACGACAATATGGTTCTTTTATGTGGGATGACTCTGAACATTGACTGATCTCCACTCCCTTGTGTTTGAAGAGATGTTTAGTTGTGCACTTAGGAACCTATAAGGCTGAAGCAATTTTATGGATGGTGACACTACGATTGAAGGGTTATTTAATGTTGTAGAAATTGTTAAAAACACTGAGCTTAAACTGGAACTGCCTGTTAGTAAAGGCTGGTTTCCCCATATCAGTTCCATAAGCTCTGCTAGAAACACCCTGGGTTCTCTCCTGCCTCGGTGGGAACTGGAGGGAATCATCCCCTGCTGCCCTTGGCTCCAGGCTGGTTTTTCTGGGGAGGGGACGTGGAATTGGTTTGTTTGCTGTTGAGAAGGGAGCCGGGCCAGTTCTCAGGGAACGAGAACTCCCAGCATCTTCCCAGCCAGCCCAGGCTGCTGCCCTGTCCCAGCCTCTGTTCCCCTGGGGGCCCTGCGTGTCTGAGGCTTGGTCTTCACTACGCGTTTAAACCGGTTTTAGGAGCATAAAACCGATTTAACGCTGCACCCGTCCACACCAAGAGGCCCTTTATATCGATATAAAGGGCTCTTTAAACCGGTTTCTGTACTCCTCCCTAACGAGAGGAGTAGCGCTAGTATCGGAATTGCCATATCGGATTAGGGTTAGTGTGGTCGCAAATCAACGGTATTGGCCTCCGGGCGGTATCCCACAGTGCACCACTGACCGCTCTGGACAGCAATCTGAACTCGGATGCAGTGGTCAGGTAGACAGGAAAAGCCCCGCGAACTTTTGAATATTTCCTGTTTGCCCAGCGTGGAGCTCCGATCAGCACGGGTGGCGATGCAGTCCGAAATCAAAATAAAAAAAGAGCTCCAGCATGGACCATGCGGATGTGATCGCAGTAAGGGCAGGCAAATCCGTTCTATCAGCGCTCCGTTATAGAAGACGAAATTCAGAATCATTTTTAAAAATTCTCCAGACAGATGCCATAGCAGGGACTCAGCGCACTGCAGCATGACAAGCGTAACGGAAAGCCAAAGAATCAAATGGATGCTCATGGACTGGAGGACTCAAGCTATCCCACAGTTCCTGCAGTCTCCGAAAAGCATTTGCATTCTTGGCTGAGCTCCAAGTGCCTCTAGGGCAGGGGCGGCTCTAGACACCAGCACGCCAAGCAGGCGCTTGGGGCGGCCGTTTCCCGGGGGGGCGGCATTTGGCTCCGGTTGAGCTCCCGCCGGCATGCCTGCGGCAGGTCCACCGGAGCCCGGGACAAGCGGGCCTGCCGCAGGCATGACTGCGTGGGTCCCGCCTTCCCGCGGCTCCGGTTGAGCTCCCGCAGGCATGACTGCGGCAGGTCCGCTCGTCCCGAGCTCCGGTGGACCTGCCGCAGGCATGCCGGCAGGAGCTCAACCGGAGTCGCGGGAAGAGGGGACCCGCCGCGGGACCGGGGAAGGGCGGCGCAGCGCTCCGCGCTGCTTGGGGCAGGCTGATTTCTAGAGCCGCCCCTGCTCTAGGGTCAAACAAACAGTGTCCATGGTGGTTCAGGGCATAGCTCGGCAATGTACACCCCCCCACCCACCCCAGAAGTAAAAGGGAAAAAATCCTCTCGTGACTATTTAACATGTCACCCTATCTTTACTGAATGCTGCAGATAGACACAATGCTGCAGCAGTCAACACCAACATCCTTGCTCCCATCTCCCCCGCTATGGGTGGCTGATGGTGCAATATGACTGGTATCCGTTCTCATCATCATGAGCTTTTTAGCATGTGGTGCAGTGCAAAAGAACTGGTAACCATGCCGACTAGCATTTGTCAGGTCCCCCAATGTCATATGCACCTAATTTTTCATGGTAGATGATGCAGTATGGTTGATAACCGTCTTCATCATAGCAACAGGGGGCTGAGCTTCATCAGCCCCCACCCTTCATGTGTAAAGAAAAGATTCAATTGCCCCTGGACTAGCAGCAGGATGCTGGGCTCCTCTTCTCCACACTCCTTAATGTCCTGTCTGGACTATCATAGCAGCTGGAGGCTGCCTTCCACTCATTTCTCACTAACAAGTCAGTGTGTCTTATTCCTGCATTCTTTATTACTTCATCACACAAGTGGGGGGACACTGCTATGGTAGCCCAGGAAGGCTGTGGGAAGAACGGAATCAACAGGTGGGGTTGTTGCAGGAGCACCCCCTGTGAATAGCATACAGCTCATCATTCCTGCAGGCTCTGACACAGAGCAGCTATGCTCTCTGGTTCTATGATACAGTGGTTCTCTAGTACACTTGCCCATATTCTAGGCAGGACTGATTCTGTTTTTTGATAGGAAGAATTGTTTTTTGAAAGGAGGAATTGACTCAGGGAGTCATTCCCAATTTTGGCTTTTGCGCCCCTGGCTAAGAGCAGCCAGGGGCACTTATAACAGCAACAGATGGCGCAGTGCAAAAGGACTGGTAACCATGATCATCTTTTTACCATTTTATGGATTGGTAGATGGTACAGTATGGTTGGTAACCATCTCTACTGTCATGCAAAAGCAAAAGCATGCAGCTGTGTAGCGCTGCTGAATCGCCTCTGTCAGCGGCATCTAGCACACATACGGTGACAGTCACAAAAGGCGAAACAGGCTCCATGATTGCCATGCTATGGCATCTGCCAGGGCAATCCAGGGAAAAAAGCCGCGAAATGCTTGTCTGCCGTTGCTTTCCCGGAGGAAGGAGTGACTGACGACATTTACCCAGAACCACCCGCAACAATGATTTTTGCCCCATCAGGCACTGGGATCTCAACCCGGAAATAAGGCTGCGGGAACTGTGGGATAGCTAGGGAATAGCTACCCACAGTGCAACGCTCCAGAAATCGACGCTAGCCTCGGACCGCGGCCGCACACCACCGAATTAATGTGCTTAGTGTGGCCGCGCGCACTCGATTTTATAAAATCTGTTTTACAAAATCGGTTTATGCAAATTCGGAATAGTCCCGTGGTGTAGACGTACCCTGACTCTAGAGCAGGCCGGGAGCAGCAGTTGAGGCAGAGGACAGCCTGGGCCAGGCAGATAAGAAGGAGTTTAGCAAGCAAAAAAGGTTAAATGGCAGTGGAGTGTCACCTTGGACTTGACGGCATTTCTCCATTGGTCTGTCTGCTTGGGGGCAGGGACAATAACCCGTCCTGCTGCTTTCGTTATTTCAAAGGGCAGTTTAGGATTTTCATTCTCACACACGGTGCACAAAGCAGGACTCAACCTTTGCTGTAAACTAAACAAGCTGCTCACAGATTCTGGCAGCCACAATGAGCAGTTGGGTGAGAGCTCAGAACTGCCCCTACCCCATAGGGAGGGTGTCATCTGTGTGGAGACTGGACCACTGACCTACCCGCTCCTAACTCCCAAACATTCAGTAACTCTGTTATCAGTGCCTGTGAGTGTTATTTAAACCATAAGAAAAACCACACTGGGCCAGACCAAAGGCCCATCTAGCTCTGAATCTTGTCTTCTGACAGTAGCAAATAACAGGTGCCCCAGCAACCAGGCACTACTGGGAGTTGAACCTAAGATCTCCTGTTTATGAAACAGAAGCTTTAGCCAGCTAAGCCATGGTGCCTGTAGGTGGCTATAACACACTGTCTGCCCACACCTGACTCCCTGCCATCGCCACCAGGGCCTGACAAGCTTTGCTTGTCTTTGGATTCCGCAAAGCAGAGGAGCAGGTGACATTTTCCTTGCAAGCTGTGTGTGAGTGAATCTTTGGCCAGGTCTGCACTACAAAGTTGTTTCAGCAGAATTATATTGCTCAGGTGTGTGAAAAATACACAACACTCTCTCGGTCGGTAGCTTGTGGCTGGTGTACACACTGCAATGCCATGTCTGGTGACAAAACTGCCCTGTTTTGCTGACAAAATAAAACGACTTCGATGAGAGGTCTAGAGCTTTTTGCAGCAAACTTAAAGTAACAGAGTAAATGCTGCTGTTCATTATATCACCATAACTGGCCTTCCCAGTATCCCACAATGCCCGCCGTGAACTCACCTGCCCTGCACTCCTGCTACAGAGCGATGGGCCCCTCCCCTTTCATCGCTCTGGGAAGTTCTGACAGCTGAGCCTGCTGCTCTGCTCCGGCAGCCAGGAGCAAATCACTGCCGTGGATGCTGCTCTCTCCTGCCCTGCGAACACAGAGCAGGGTGGTGGGAACTTCCTGACAGTGTAGGGGGCCACTGGCATCCGAACTGTGACACACCCATGACACCCTTCCCTTGAGGAAGCTCTTACCTTCTAAACAGGGACTTCTGTTTTCTAGTAAAATCACTAAAAGGGAAGGAGAAAACTCGAAAGAGGTTCCTCCTGGCGCTCATGTGCCTGAACCCAAATACTCTCTTAGTCCTCAAATAGAGACCTGGAGAAGGAGACTTGCTGAAGCAAAGCCACAGGGGTCTCTGAGGTTTCCCTGGCCCCTCGCCCCTCTCCTGCCTGGCTGATGTCAGCATCTCTCTGTGAGGTCACCACCTCCCCACCACCTTTGACCAATAGTCTGAGCCCCTGCAAAAGGCCTTTGTGATGTCACTGCCACACCCCTCCCTTGCTGGGCTAATGTCCTGCCCCTGGCCAGGCACTTTGGAGGTTTGAGCTACTCCCTGTGGATCACCCCACTCAAGGAGCGTTTGTTCTAGGCAGCAAGCCGGCTAGACAGGAAAACATCAGACGCTGCTCCCAATGCTACACTCAGTTTTTCAGAAATTAGTCGACTTTATGGCCAGAAGAGACAACTAGAGCATCTAATCTGACCTCCTGCATATCACAGGCCTCCTGTATGACACAATAGCTACTTTTGGGCAAATACATTCCAGAAAGGCATCTAGTCTCCATTAGATGACATCAGGAGATTGTGAATCCACCACTTTCCTTGGTAGCTTGTTCCTGTGGTGAATCATCCTCGCTGTTGAATATTTGTGTCTTATTTGTAATATGAATTTGTCTCTTTTCACCTTCCAGCCACTGGGTCTTGTTATTCCTTTCTCTGCTAGATTAAAGAGCCCTTTAATACACAACCTTTTCTCTCCATTAAGGCCCTTCAACACTTCAATGAAGTCACCTTTCAATCTTCTTTTGATAAGCTAAACAGGTTGAGCTTGTTCAATAGCTCACTAGAAGGCATTTTTTCCAGCCCTCAGAACATTTGTCATCAGACTCCTGAACTACAGCTGTATGTGGTTCTTGTTCTTCTGCACAACATAGCTCCTGGAGAATAGGGATCTGCAAATGTACATTCATATGATACCTTTGTTTAATTGATGAAAAAATAAACTAGACACTTAGAGGATTGGAACTGATTTCAGCGGATGGACAGCTTCGCTAGGTTTTTATGCATTTGGACAGCGAAATCTTGAGTGTTTACATTCATATCAAGCACTCCCGTATAGAGGAGCCCCTGAACAGAATGGAGAATGGAAATGAAAATGTTTTCCTTTTTTTTAAAAAAAGGAAAGAAGGTTATAAGAGAACACTGGGGTTTAAACTGAGGATCACTGGAGCTGCAATCAACCACTCTACCACTGAGCTATACCAGCACAATGAGCTGAATAGAGAATTGTGATTTTCAGGACTTTGAAGGACAGACCCTGATTCATCGAGCTCCTTTGCCATTCCCAGACCACAGGTGGTTTTAAAAATGGGGTTTGATTAAACTTCTTAAATGTGGCAAACACCACAGCTTGCACACCCACCGATATAGCTTCTCCCAGTGACATAGCTGCCACCTCTTGCAAAGTGGATTAACTACACCCCCAGGAAAACTCTCTCCCATCAGCATAGAGCAGTGGTTCTCAAGCTGTGGGTCAGGACCCAAAGTGGGACGTGACCCTGTTTTAATGGGGTTGCCAGGGCTGGCGTTAGACTTGTTGGGGCCTGGGGCTGAAGCCAAATTTCTAAGCCCCACCACCCAGGGCTGAATCCTTCAAGCTCTGGTTTTGCCCTCCCCTAACTGGGGCAGGGCTCAGGCTTTGTCTTCCCTGCCTCTGCCCAGTGTGGAGGGGCTTGGTCCCTCTTTCCAGGGCCATGGAGTAAGGTTTTTTTGGGCAGAACGGGGTTGCAGTGAAAGGAAGTTTGAGGAACCCTGGCATAGAGCCTCTGAATATGTCTAGACTTGGCTCCCTGTGGCAGATCAGACACTGGAAGTACAGCCATGGAGACACCACACACCAGCCTTGCCTAACAGGCAAGAATCAAACCTCCACAGAAAGACGCCTGTTGCTTTCTAACCCATCTCCCTAAGCCCTCAGCCACCAACACTTAACAAAGTGGCTTTTCTACACAATGGTTCTGGTCTCACTGAAGGGTCATTTCCAATTGTTTGCTCAGACCAGCATTAGGGAAAATGGTGCCCTGGGCAAAGCTTGTAGTTTGGCACTTCCCCATTGCCCCTGGACGATCCCCACTCCCCCTTTACCGCTAGCTCCTGCACTCCCAGCCCTTGCGCGTCCATCACCCCTAACTCCTGCCCCCTCCTGTGCCCCCTTTGCCCTTAACTCCCTGTGCCACCAGCCATTGCCCCTCTCCTGCAGCCCCTTCACATGGCTCCAGTGCTAGGAGCCCCGCACTTGTTCTCCCTTTCCCTGGGCTTTGGCATCACTAGCCCCTGCTTAGCGAGTAGGGTTCAGTGGTTCCCAAAATGTGGGGCATGACTCCTAGGGGGACACAGAGGAACATTCATGGGGGCACCTCAGGGCCTGAGCCAGCCCCCATGGAGGGAGCAGCACTCAGCCCCACTCTGCCCCAGCTGTTCCCCAACCCCAACGTCAGCCTGGGGCTCTGGCTCCCAGCTCAGCCTCGACCCCCTTACCCCTGTCTGCACCCCTCTCCCCAGCAAGCAACAGCCCCACTCCCAGCCTCAGTTCTTGACTGCGGCTTCCAAGGGGCCACAGCCATGGCTAAGAGGGCAGAGAGTGAAATGTTTGGGGACCACTGGTTTAGGGTGATGTTCTCAATCACTTCTATGAAGTCCAATAAAAGCTATTCCTCACCCACCCACCCCTCCATCAGGACAGTCTAGGTATGTTCTGCTGCCCTTCACTCATGCAGGAAGGATAATAACATTTCATTCCATTGAATCCTAAAGTGATTTGTAACCCACCACCAGCCAAAACTGGTCATTTTGGGAAAGCAGCCCCATCATGCTGCATACCTAGGCAGAGTAGGTGTGTCTGTGCAAACACGCTCTGTTCCTGAAGTCTTTCCCCCAGCTCCTCACTAGATGTGAGGGGGGAGCTCATTCAGCCCCTGCTTCTGCGTAGTATTTAAAAACTCCTTAGTGTCCCTAGCTCTGCTGGCCTTAGATTTCTCCTCCTGTCCCTTTTTAACAGCTCAGATGAGGTGGCCGAGTGGTTAAGGTGATGGATTGCTAATCCATTGTGCTCTGCATGCATGGGTTCAAATCCCATCCTCATCGGATGTGTTTAGTTTTCACCCCTCCTTTGTAGACAACCATCTCCCCCTTTGGTACAATGACAGATCAAACGATCTTGCTTCTTGCAAACAAAAACCTTCTCAGAAACTCAGAACTCCCTTGCTTTAAATAAAATGTCTAAATCCCAGATTTCTTTAAAAAAGAAATTCTCTAGTGCTGTATTTCTTAGTTTTTATCTCAAGAGGTAACATCCTCATCTTCTCCCCCAAACACCCTGGGACCTGCCCAAAATTATTAAAATACCCTCAACCCGAGCAAGGCCAGAGCAGTGAACCAGAGCTAGTGTCTAGGCCAAGCTGTTCTGAAGGAGGCAACTCCAACATTTTCTCCCTGCTTCCCTTGGCAAGGCCTGACTGAGAAAACAAAATTCCCCAAACTGAAAATTTTCTGCTGAAAAACTAATACTAGTCTGTTTGGGGACTTTGGTTTGCAAGTATTATTGTTATTATTCTCTTCTAATTTCTGAATCAGTTCAGTTCAGTCTTTGTCCTCCAGGTGTGTTTCCAGCTGCTGAGTTGTGGGGGAGAGAGGCCAAGTCATGATGTCTCTTCCCCTCTTTCATAGTTTCTTCCAACTTGCTAGGAAGCTCCTTTGTTACCATGTGAGTCAATCAGTGTCCATTGTCTCTGTGCTATCTCGGAGAAGTCTGCATTGTACACGGTTCCTGGGCTAGTCCTTGGGAGTGTGGATCCCGTCAATGGGCCAGCAGCGAGTCTGGCTCCTCCCTTGTCGCACCTGAAAGGCTGGTGGGGGGCATTTCCCAACCTCATAACATCTTTCAGTAACACACACAGAGCAAAACTTCATAACTTCCCAACCAATGCGAGCACACACAATCCAACCTGATATTAATGTTCAACAGATCAAGACTTTTGAAATGATACGTCACAAGGCAGACTTTGAACAAACCATGTCATCATTATATGAGAGTGGTGAATATGGGGCTTCCAGGTGCTGCTCTGAGCACAGCGTGCCACACCTGGGCTTCCATTGCAATGGAGACGTACCCTTAGAGTCCATCTCTCCTGGGATAAAGATGGCCCACACCTGACTCTCTGCCAATCCCCACTGGGCCCTGAGAAGTGTTGTTCGTGTTTGTATTCTATAAAGCAGAGGAGCAGATGAAGTTTTGCTCCCAAGGTGTGTGTGTGATTCTTTGGACAGGTCTACACTACAAAATTAGGTTGGTGTAATTACATTACTTAGGCTGGCAATGCAGTTCTATCAACCTAATCCCGGTTAGATAGTGGCTCAGCTGTCAGAACTTTCTGGAGCTATGAAAGGGGAGGGGCCCATGGCTCTGTAGCAGGAATGCAGGGCAGGTGAGTTCACGGCAGGCATGGTGGGATACTGGTGGAGGCCAGTTATGGTGATATAATGACCAGCAGCATTTACACTGACATTTGTCACTTTAAGTTTGCTGCAAAAAGCACTAGGCCTCTCGTCGAGGTGGTTTTATTTTGTCACCAAAACAGGGCAATTTTGTCGCCAGATGTGGTATTGCAGTGTGTGCACCAGCCAAAAACTGCTGACCGAGGGAGCGTTGTGTGTTTTTCACACAGCTGAGCAATATAATGATGCTGAAGTAACCTTGTAGTGCAGACCTGGCCAAAGATTCTCTCTCTCTCTCACACACACACACACACACACACACACACACACACACACACACACACACACACACACACACACACACACACACACACACACACACACACACACACACACACACACACACACACACACACACAAAACCTCACCTGCTCCTCTGCTTTGCAGAATCCAACACAAGCAAAGCTTGTCAGGCCCCAGTGTGGATGGCAGGTAGTCAGGTGTGGGCAGACACTGTGCTGTTGCCACAGGCAGGCACCATGGCTTAGCTGGCTAAAGCACCTGTCTTGTAAACAGGAGATCCTGGGTTCAATTCCCAGTGGTGCCTTATTGACTAACTCTCGGGCAACCTGGTATTGGCTACTGTGGGAGGACAAAACACAGAGCTCTTTGGTCTGGTCCAGTGTAGTTGTTTAAATTATACTCACAGGCACTGATAACAGACTTACTGAAAGTTTGGGAGTTAAGAGCTGATAGGTCAGTGTTCCAGCCTGTCACAGATGATCCTGCTTCCTCTGGGACAGGGGCAGGTCTGGGCTCACACCAAATGGCTCATTGTGGCTGCCAGAATCTGTGGGCAGCTCATTTAGTTTGCACCGAGGGTTGAGTCCTGCTTCGTGCAACGTGTGTGAGAATGAAAATCCTAAACGGCCCTTTGAAATAACAAATGCAGCAGGACGTGTTATTGTCCCTGCCCCAAAGCAGACAGACCAATGGAGAAATGCCATTGAGTCCAGGGTAATACTCCACTGCCATTTTACCTTTTTTGCTTGCTAAACTCCCTCCCAACCTTGAGGTCTCCCAGAGCCCAGTATTGACCCTGAGCCGAGATGTCTACGCTGCAAATTTACCACCTCATGGCCCTTGCCTGGGATCCTGAACTGGCACGGGACACCCGTGGGTGTTTCATCGCAGTGCGGACATAGCCTAGCATTATGTCTACACTGCCATTAACACACCCAAGTCACTATTCTCAAACCCTTGGTCAGTTGATTCAGGCTTGTGGGGCTTGTGCTGCAGGGTTATAAAATGACAGTGTAGACACTTGGGCTTCAGCCCAGCCTCCGAGACCCCACGAGGGGTGAGGGGCTCGAAGCCTGGGCTCCAGTCTGAAACCAAATGTCTACGCTGTAGTTTTTAGCTCCACAATCTGAGCCCATAGGAGCCCAAATCAGACCATCCAGGCCAGTGGGATTTTGTCACAGTATAGATGCCCTCTCAGGGTATGTCTACACTGCAATGTAAGTCATGTCAGCAGCCCCAACACATAAACATAAACCACGAGGGAAAGACCCACCCCCCAGATAAGCTGGACAGTGTCCTTCTCCCTACGGTTCGTAAGTCCAGCAACCAAAAGTCCTTTAACATGAGCCATCCCCTCTCCCACCCCACTCACAGCTGTTGTCCTTAGTCAGAGCAAGCCCAGAGGTGCCTCTGTAGAGTTCACCTGCCATCCTGGGTGGAAAAGGGGGAAAAATAAGAAGGCACCCTACTCACTGTGTTGTCTAGGGACTCACTCATCCCTCTACAGCCACCCTGTCCTAACGTTGGTCTGATACCTACATTTTAGCATTGGGACCCAAGCCCCAGCCCACTTGGCTTTGGAACCCCTGTCCCCTGCCTAGCAAGTGCTATTGAATTGAGGGTGAGTCCCTCAGTCGGGGTCTGCCAAGCACAGTTGTGCTGCCCTCGATTCACACAACAAGGATAACAACCCTTTATTTCTCCTGCCCCTATAACATGGAGACTGGGAGTCCAACACCAACCACAAGTGATCATTTCGGCAAGCAACCCAACCTATTTCCAACATACTGTAAAATTCACATGCAGACTCATACACGAAACCTTGCAAGAAAATCTTCCTGATGGGGTCTGAAGCACCTGCTGCTGGAGGGAAGGAGGGAGCCGTGGGTTGGGATTGAGGAGCAGCGTGAGGAGGAGGGCCCTGTGGGTTGGTCCTGAGGGGCACTGGGAATAGGAGGGGGCTGTGGGTTGGGATTGAGGGGCACTGGGAATAGGAGGGGGATGTGGGTTGGACAGAGGAGAAGGGTGAAGAGGAGCAGGCTCTGGTTGGGAGTGAGGAGCAGTGAGCATAGGAGGGACTGAGGGTTGGGATTGAGGGGCACTGGGAAAAGAGGCGACATGGGTTTAGGCTGAAGAGCATCTTCATTTGGGGATCCAGCAGGACTGGGGAAGGCAGCAGGTGATTCTAATTCCTTAGGGATATTCTGTTTGTTTGTATGTGTGTGTGTGTGTGTGTGTGTATGTGTGCAGGGGAGGAACATGCTCTATGCCCAGAGGCCTTTATTCCTCCAGGCTGCAAGGACAGAGGGGCTGTCAGGAAGTTGCCCCTTCAAACCCAACACAAAAGGGCCCTTCTGAGGAAAGGGAAAATCCTGAAGAGAAAAAGTAACATCAAAGAGGACTCCAGCACGACAGTGTAAGATCTTGGGGACTAGTTTATCACCTGACCAGGGACTTGAAACCTGGACCCTCAGATTAAAAGTTTGATGCTTTGCCCACTGAGCTAGCCAGGCTCACAAAGAAAAACAGCAAGTTGGTGCAGAGGAGAAACTAGTCAAGAAAACAAGAGTGGGAAACAATAGGGGAAATCTGCTGCTCTCTCTGGCCTGGTCAACACTACGAGTTTATATCGAATTTAGCAGCGTTAAATCGCATTAACCCTGCACCCTTCCACACAACAAAGCCCTTTATATCGATATAAAGGGCTCTTAATACCGGTATCTGTACTCCTCCCCGACGAGGGGAGTAGCGTTGAAATCGGCATTGCCATGTCAGATTAGGGTTAATGTGGCCACAATTAGATGGTATTGGCCTCCGGTGCTATCCCACAGTGCACCATTGTGACCGCTCTGGACAGCAATCTGAACTCGGATGCACTGGCCAGGTAAACAGAAAAAGCCCCATGAACTTTTGAATTTCATTTCCTGTTTGCCCAGCGTGGAGCGCCGATCAACACAGGTGACCATGCAGTCCCAGAATCAAAAAAGAGCTCCAGCATTGACTGTAGGGGAGATACTGAAGCTGATCTTTGTATGGGGAGATGAATCTGTTCTATCAGAACCTGTTCCAAAAGACAAAATGCCAAAACATTTAAAAAAAATCTCCAAGGCCATGATAGACAGAGGCCGCAACAGAGACTCAACACAGTGCTGAAAGTTAAGGAGCTGAGAGAAGCGTACCAGAAAGCCAAAGAATGAAATGGACGCTCACGGAGGGAGGGGCGACTGACAAGTGTAGCTATCCCACAGTTCTCGCACTCACCGAAAACCATTTGAATTCTTGGCTGAGTTCCCAAAGCCTGAAGGGTCAAAAACATTGTCACGGGTGGTTCAGGGTATATGTCATCACCACCCCCGTGAAAGCAAAGGGGAAAAATCATTTTTTGATTTATGTCTACTGGATGCTGCTGGCAGATGTGGTGCTGCAGCGCTACACAGCAGCATCCCCTTCCCTTCCATTCTGGCCGGCAGACGGTACAGTAGGACTGTTATCCGTCATCGTTGTCCCGTGAGTGCTCCTGGCTGGCCTCCGTGAGGTCGCCCGGGGGCACCTGGGCAAAATGGGAATGACCATTTACTCTCTGGTTCTTTAGTAGGTTTGCCCGATAGTCCAGACAGGACTGACTCTCCCATTAGACAATACTTAAGGAAGGGAATGACCTGGGGAGTCATTCCCATTTTTGTCCCTGTGACCCCAGCTGACCTCACCAAGGCCGGCCAGGAGCACCCATGACAGCAGCAGACGGTACAGTATAACTGGGAACTGTTATTGTCAACTTGCAAGGCAGCAGACAGGACAGTATGGCTGGTAACCGTCTCTGCTAACTTGCAAAAGGCAAGGGGATGCTGCTGTGTAGCACTGCAGTACCACATCTGTCAGCACCATCCAGTAGAGATACGGTGACAGTGAAAAGAGGCTGAATGGGCTCCATGGTTGCCGTGCTATGGCGTCTGCCCGGGCAATCCAGGGAAAAGGGTGTGAAATGATTGTCTGCCGTTGCTTTCACGGAGGGAGGATTGAGTGACAACATTTACCCAGAATCACCCACGACACTGTTTTTGCCCCATCAGGCACTGGGATCTCAACCCAGAATTCCAATGGGCAGGAGAGACTGCGGGATCTATGGGATAGCTATAGCATAGCTACCCACAGTGCAACGCTCCGGAAATCAACGCCAGCCTCGGTACATGGACACACACGGCCGAATTAATGTGCTTAGTGTGGCCGCGTGCACTCGACTTTATACAATCTGTTTCCAAAAAACACTTTATGTAAAATCGGAATAATCCCATAGTGTAGACATACCCTGTGGTTAACAACTTTGGTGGCTAATTGAAAGGCTGATGGTTCAAACCCAAGTGAAGATGGAGGTGTTTTTTTTTTAGTGATGAGAATCCAGTACATTTTAACAGGCAGAAAATCTTCTCAATGCTGCTCTAGCCTCATTGGGCAAGCATAAGTATTGCTTTTCTTAGATGCATTGGTGGTATAGTGGCGAGCATAGCTGCCTTCCAAGCAGCTGATTTGGGCTCGATTCCCAGCCAATACAGGGATGTGATGTTTTCTCTCCTGGGAATTGGTTTAATTTCAGTCACATTGTATCAGTTTATCAATGGAATGACAAAATCCATGTGCTGCAGGTCATTCAACACACAATGGAGGAAGAAAGGGGCAGGACTATACAATGAGCTGGTGGAGTTATCCTGGTATTACAATGTTTGGTTATTTTTTTTAAAAACTTCGTTTACTTCCCTCTCCCTTTTAGACTCAGAGCCTTTAAGGTCAGAAGGGACCAGTGTGATCATCTAGTCCGACCTGCTGCACCTTGCAGGCCAAAAGACCCCACCCACCAACTCCTGAAATAGACCCGGGAGGGAGGCAGCTCTGTGCACTGCCCCTACCCCAGGCAGCACATGGAGGCCCTCTGCTCCTCCCCATGGGTGTGCACAGATATGCCAGCAGCACTGAGGTGGCTCCCTGCCCACTCTGCCTCCGTCACTCTGTGCCGCTTCCAGAAATGGCCGGCATGTCCCAGCATCCCCTGGTGTGGGGGGAGTGTCTCCATTCACTGCCCCTGCCCCGGGTACCAACTCCGCAGCGCCCATTGGCCAGGAACAGCAGCCAATGGGAGCTCTGGTTGCGGCGCCTGCAGGCAGCGGCACACGGAGACCCCCTGGCCCCACCCACCTACGAGCTGCTTATGCAGGGTTGTGTGTACCAGTCACTTTGGGAGCTGCAGTGCCCAGGGTAAGCGCCACCCTCCTGCACTCCAATCCCTCCCCAGCGCAGAGCCAGCACTCGCACCCAAATTTCCTCCCAGAGCTTTGCTTGTCTTCCTTTCACCCAGAACCATCCTTCTTCTCCTGGGCTGCAAGTAGCCATCCCTGGGAAGCCAAGAGGCAGGCACAGGATTCTACCTCCCAGCAGCCAACCACACCTCCCCAGGCTTTGCAGAACGAATGGTGATGCTCTACTAACCCCACTTAGCCGCACTGAGGCGCTTAGCTTCTGCCCTGCCTTCCTCAGCTCGACTTTCCTCTTTTGCCCCATTCTTGCCTCACTCCCTCCTTTGGCAAGTCACACAAAGGAGGCCAGCAGGAAGAGCCGGCCTCCACCGGCCAACCTCCAAGGGCAGAGGAGACCAAGCCACAAGTCTTCAAAAAGGTGACTAGCCAAGATCCTCTAGCTTTCCCATGCTGATGCCAAGGCTTTTTCCTCAGCTCATTTCACCACCCTCTGCCATGCAGGGGTTGGGGTTTATCGCAGGTGTTACCCGAAATTGGGCCAGCTAGTCAGCGTAGGGAGGACTAATGACCCACCAGAGTTTGGCAGAAAGCAGCACATTTGTTATAATGACAGCTAACCTCAAAAGAAGAAGGGGGAGAGGGTGTCACACTCGCATACTCACGCTCCCAGGAGTGGCAGGGAACTGGAGATGTCAGGATTCTGCAAGGTAAGTGTCCCACAGCACAGCTATGGATGGTGCGATGAAGGTAACTCTCCCTGAGGCACAATGAAATACAATGAAGAGAACCACTGGCCAGGCGGTCCGGGCAAAGGGCATTCACTGGAGGTACAAGCTTGTGAGTGCTCTCCTGAGCACAGGGCCCCTCCCCCTTTTAAGGGCCTGCACCTCATGGCCTGCGACTAGAGATGACTTGGCTGCATCTGGTTGGTCACACTCCATCTTGGGCAGTGTCCATGCTCTGGGTGTGTGAGTGCTGCCTAATTAGAGTCTCAGACACCTTGTCTACCTGGGAGCTCTTCTGCTCTTCAACCAGAACATTCATCCCAGGAGCATTCCAGGTGGGAGCGGGAGGGGAAAAGCCACTTCACAGGCATTCAGAGAGGGAGAGGAGACAAAAGTGGGAGATGGGGAAGTATAACAGACCTTCTGCACATAGAAATCACTCCTGCTCTTACAACAGCAGAGATAGGCCAGTAGGAGCTGGGAAAATTAAGCCAGTGTGTTTCTGTTTGGTTTCCAACCAGGATCTTTTGCGTGTTAGGCAAACATGATAACCACTACACTACAGAAACTCTGTCACAGGGTTCTGCCTCCCTTCATAAGAACATAAGAATGGCCATACTGGGTCAGACCAAAGGTCCATCCAACCCCACATCCTATTTGCCAACAGTGGCCAATGCCAGGTGCCCCAGAGGGACTGAACAGGTAATGATCAAGTTATTTCTCTCCTATCATCCATCTCCACCTCTGACAAACAGAGACTAGGGATACCATTCCTTACCCATCCTGGCTAATAGCCATTCATGGACTTAATCTCCATTAATTTATCTGCAAAAAGAACAAGGAGTACTTGTGGCACCTTAGAGACTAACAAATTTATTTGAGCATAAGCTTTGCTGGGCTAAAACCCATTTAATCGGATGCATGCAGTGGAAATAAAGCAGTAAGATATATATATACACAGAGAACATGAAAAAAATGGGTGTTGCCATACACACTCTAACAAGAATGAGCAGTTAAGGTGAGCTATTAGCAGCAGGAGAAAAACCTTTTGTAGTGATAATCAGGATGGCCCATTTCCAACAGTTGACAGGAAGGTGTGAGTAACAGTAGGGGGACAAATAAACATGGGGAAATAGTTTGACTTTGTGTAATGACCCATCCACTCCCAGTCTTTATTCAAGCCTAATTTAATGGTGTCCAGTTTGCAAATTAATTCCAATTCAGCAGTCTCTCATTGGAGTCTGTTGTTGAAGGTTTTTTGTTGTAATATTGCGACTTTTAGGTCTGTAAATGCGTGACCAGGAGATTGAAGTGTTCTCCGACTGGTTTTTGAATGTTATAATTCTTGACATGTGATTTGTGTCCATTTATTATTTTACGTGGAGACTGTCAGGTTTGGCCAATGTACAGGGCAGAGGGGCATTGCTGGTACATGATGGCATATATCACATTGGTAGATATGCAGGTGAATGAGCCTCTGATAGTGTGGCTGATGTGATTAGGTCCTATGATGGTGTCCCCTGAATAGATATGTGGACAGAGTTGGCAACAGGCTTTGTTGCAAGGATAGGTTCCTGGGTTAGTGTTTTTGTTGTGTCATTGCTGGTAAGTATTTGCTTCAGGTTGGGGGGCTGTCTGTAAGCAAGGACTGGCCTGTCTCCCAAGATCTGTGAGAGAGAGGGATCGTCCTTCAGGATAGGTTGTAGATCCTTGATGATGCGCTGGAGAGGTTTCAGTTGGGGGCTGAAGGTGATGGCCAGTGGGTTCTGTTCCTTTCTTTGTTGGGCCTGTCCTGTAGTAGGTGACTTCTGGTACTCTCTGGCTCTGTCAATCTGTTTCTTCACTTCAGCTGGTGGGTACTGCAGTTGTAAGAACGCTGATAGAGATCTTGTAGGTGTTTGTCTCTCTGAGGGTTTGGAGCATATATGTGGTTGTATCTTAGAGCTTGGCTGTAGACAATGGACTGTGTGATGTGGTCTGGGTGAAAGCTGGAGGCATGTAGGTAAGTATAGCGGTCAGTATGTTTCCGGTATAGGGTGGTGTTTATGTGACCATCGCTTATTAGCACTGTAGTGTCCAGGAAGTGGATCTCTTGTGTGGACTGGTCCAGGCTGAGGTTGATGGTGGGATGGAAATTGTTGAAATCATGGTGGAATTCTCAGGGGCTTCGCTTCCATGGGTCCAGATGATGAAGATGTCATCAGTGTAGCAAGTAGAGTAGGGGCATTAGAGGATGAGAGCTGAGGAAGCGTTATTCTAAGTCAGCCACAAAATGTTGGCATACTGTGGGGCCATGTGGTACCCATAGCAGTGCCCCTGACTTGAAGGTATACATTGTCCCCAAATCTGAAATAGTTATGGTGAGGACAAAGTCACAAAGTTCAGCCACCAGGTTTGCTGTGACATTATCGGGATACTATTCCTGACAGCTTGTAGTCCATCTTTGTGTGGAACGTTGGTGTAGAGGGCTTCTACCTCTATAGTGGCCAGGATGGTGTTTTCTGAAGATCACCAAAGGACTGTAGTTTCCTCAGGAAGTCAGTGGTGTCTCAAGATAGCTAGAGTGCTGGAAGCGAGGGCCTGAGAAGGGGAGTCTACACAGCCAGACAATCCTGCTGTCAGGGTGCCATTGCCTGAAATGATGGGGCATCCAGCATTTCCAGGTTTATGGATCTTGGGTAGCAGACAGAATACCCCTGCTGCTTTTTTGGCCTGCTGCTTCTCTGTCTGGGATGTTTTTGTCAGTCCTGGCACACAAAAAGGGCATCATTGGAGCGCCCATGAAGGCAAGATGAATTTTTCCTGCCTTGCTCAGCTTGGACTTGCTTCCTCACCCCATTCCTGCCTTAGATCCTGGGTCACCTGGTGGCTGAAGATGGTCCATTGTCTCTAGCGGTGCCAGAGCCTGACACAGTGCCCGGGAAGCCTTTGCTTTGCACATGCCAGCCGTGCACATTTGCAAATACTTTACAAAACTCCTGTCAGTAAGTTCTGGGCACAGTTGCTCACCTTCAGAGGAAGCTCCTTAAATTGACCTGTCTCACCCAGTGGTACATTGATCTCTGTTCAGACTGAGCCGAAGGGGGCCTTAAGGCTGTTGGCTGCCACTGCTGTGAGGGTGGCTACTGTGTGCGGATGAAGCCATCCTACAAGCACCTTCCACTCTAGCTGCACCCACTGAAAACTTGTAGGATGTAAGGTGGGAATAAGAAGAACACTGGGGTGGAGGCTTCCTAATCTCCTCTCCCTTCTGCCACCATCGGCCATCCCATAACTGGTGAATTCCAGTGGGGTAAAAAAATACAGCCATATTGGAAGAGTCAGGTTGTGTTCTTCGTGGTTGCTCCCACTATTCCTCTCTCGCCTGACTCTGCCCTCCAGCTCAGCCACCCACTGAAAATTGAAAAACAAAAAGCAGGAGCCGTAAAAGTCTTCGTGTAAGCCCACCAGGCCCAACCCCTCTTCTAATACAACAGAAAAGCCGCACTTCTGACTAGGTAGGGACGTCCTATGGCCCCACAAGAAGTGGAAGGTCATCGTGTTCGGTCTCAGCAGCACTCGTGGAGCGGAAATACCTGGCTGAAGATATTCCTACAGATGGGTCTGAGCATCCATAACTTTGTAGGCTAATGACAAGGTCCACCTACATCACTGGCTGAGTCATTCCTCACAGGCCAGCAACCATTTCTCCCAGTTCGTGTTCCCCACGTCATCCCCAACCGAATGCTAGAAGGCCCAGCTCATCAACCTGCCCACTCTTGCAGCCTTCTCTTCCGCCTGACTGATGGCGGGGTATTGAGCGCTCCCTCCCTTAGGCTCCTTCCAACATTCCCTGGGGAAAGACAACACCGCCCGAGTGACTTTGGGCCAGTAGGTCAACCAATAAGGGCTGCCTCCTGGTGGCCAGGCTGCAGTCCAGCTCAGGACTCACAGGAAATGGAGCTTGCATCCTCACCACAGGACTCCAGTCATGGCCAGGCTTCTGGATCAAACATCCCCTCTGTGCTCAAGTCACAACAGCTAGTAAGGGCAAAAGACAGGCTTACGAAGCTCCTTTGAGAAAGGCAAGACAGAGCTCTTGGGAAGACTCCAGCAGGGTTTGTGGTACAGGAATTGTCCTCAGATCCCACTGAGACTTCAACTCAGGATTGCAGGATTCAAAAGTGTCCTGAGTGCTGCAGCCTCATACACCATGTGGGACCAATATTAGGAACCCCAGCACTCTGGCAGAGGATGACCCTGTGCATGCAGCCGCCCTGCATTTGTCTTTCACTAGTTGCTTCATGCAGCAGTTTGCTGCAGCTCCTAGAGGCCTTTCTTAATCCTGACTGAGAGGCCAGTGGGCATGTGAGGGAAGTTGCCCTTCAGTCTCAGGCAGCACATGGCCCTTCCTAGTGAAAAAGCCAAGTCCTGGGAAAAAGGTGATGCCAATAACATCCTGGAGAGACACTTTCTTCCATTTTGAGGGGAAGGGTTCTTCTTCTCACCTGACCAGGACTTGAACCCTGGACTCCCAGATTAAAAAAGTCTGATAAGCTTTACCAACTGAGCTAGCCAGGCTCTGTGGCAAACAAAAACAAATTTCATGCAGAAAGAGAAACTAGTCAGTGAAATGTGGGCAGGAAACAATACAGAAACCTGCTACTCTCAAGCCTCTAGCAGTCCCCACGCCCCAGCCTGCTCTCCATCCAGCGCCCTGAGGCCTTATTCTTTTTGCTAAATATCAAATCCATGAGAAAACACAGTTATACAAAGCAAAACGGAAATCACAAACAGAAATGTCATTGGAAATAAAAACTAAAAAGGACAATGTAACCCCATCACTTTATCTTGTCAGGGCCATTCCTGCATCAGCAGCACCCCGCTAAGGTCCCTGTGTGTGCCATGAGAAACCTGAGGAACTCTATACCACAGCCTGAACATGAAACTCAACTGGTCCCAGGTGCAGCAAAACCCTTTTCCTGCTGTGATGTTGATGATTTTGCAAACTATGCTAATGAGTGAGTTATGGATATGGAGATGAGGAATTAGATCAACAGCACCAGAGCGTACAAGCAGCCTGTTTTAGATGCATCCAGCAAAGGAGTCAGAGTCATGAAAGCTTGTTATGCTAAAATAAATTTGTTATTCTCAAGGTTAAGTACTTCTGTTCTTTTTATGGATACAGACTAACACAGCTGCCACTTGGAAACCTGGGTAGTTTAGCTGTAACTGAACATGCTTCATGCAAAAAGATCTCTGTACATCATTACAAAGTTTATTATCTATTGTGTGTGTTCATCCTATTTTGTATGA